>NC_044567.1:55358232-55455732 GCF_007565055.1 Rhinopithecus roxellana
TGGGGAAATCTGTTTGAAACGTCCTTCTCAAGGGAGCCCTACCCCCCAGCACTGCCCCTGGGTTTCCAATCACATCCACGGAGACGTGCTGGGTTCGTCACACTGGCCACTGAGAAGGCGCGGGGACGGGCGTTAATGTTCCCTGGATGCGTCCTGGTGCCACGGCTGCTCAGGCCTTTTCGCTGTGTGGACAGACACGTGGGGAGAGGACGGAATGCTGGGAGTAGTAGGCGTAAGAGACTGGTTACTGGGCTGAAAGCTAGATCACCACTTCCCACCCACAATTTGTCAATCCAGAAGAGGCTGAAGACTGTAATTTTCTAGTCGGTGCTTCATAAGCAAGGTCAGACAGAAAAGAACTTCCGTAAAAATGGTTGAGGCCTCAGAGACTGAAATGCGACCTGGTTACCATCTCCTGAGACTAGAGAAGGGTAGGAAGGAATGTGTCTAAACCATTAGTGAGGCTGAGCAGGAGTCCCTGTGTCTGTCCTCAGGAACGGAAGTCATCCCGTCTAGGGCTGGCTGGCTCCTATGTCAAGGGCGGACAGCGATGGGGGAGACAGACAGGACACCATCTCCTCCAAAAGCCTCCACGGGTGGCATGTGCAGCGATGAACAGCAGGTCCTCTGGCAGCAGACTGACAACTGACCGCCGCACTGCTGGGGTAAGAGGGTGAGATGTGCAGCCAATGGCAGGCGGTGTGTTGCAGCCACCAGATAGATAATTAATATGATTAGGAACACACAGAGCAAGCATGCTCTTGCTGACTGAAAGGCCCAGTAGCATAATTACTGTTTTCTTACCAGCTCACTGTCTGTACACATTTCAAAGCCTGGCTGGTGTTAGACTGCTGTGTAAACATCAGTAAAATCCCAAGCGCCAGATCATCCGCATCCTTTGGCAAAATGGCTTTTTGTTTTTAGTGTTTTCATGCTTTTAAAGATGCATTTCAGGGCTGCAAACACTAGGAAGAAGGATCTCCATGCCTTGGACTAATCTTCGGGTTTATAGTGAGTTAACATCTCCCCCAAGTGAACATTTATTATGAAGGCTAATTAATCGCTTTCCAGTTACGGGAACTCTTTGCATTCAAAGAAAGTAGGATTCGCAAGCAAAGAATATACTGTTTATTAAAACAAAGCAAGGGAAACAAAAGGCTTCAAAATCCTTTCCGTGTAACGTAGCTTTAGTCAAAAAAACCAAAATATACGAATGCCAGGAAAATGTACAGGTAGAAAAAGTACGCATTCACCAAGCGAAATGCAACATTAATTGAAATGAAAACTAAAGAAACGCTTTGTAGTCGCTTGGATTTCCCTAGGGGACAGCAAGTCAATGCTTATCAGCAGTCCTCAGAAGAGACAATTTTGATTAGTATCAGACCCATCTGACTCAGTCTATTAAACCCTGAAGGAAGGATACTCTTCAGATATAAAAGAGATGCCTTTGATTAATAATTCTACCCTATTGCCATTCCAAGCATTAACAACTATGTAGCACCTCTAGAAAGAGAGAGCCTTTGAATTCTAGGAAGACACACTTACTAAAATACCCAGGTGCCCACAAATGCTTCTCAGCTCTCCCTGCTGAGAAGAACCCAAGTTGTGAGGCGGGGCGGGGGGGTCACTGCTGGAGAAGCAAAAACCTAGTCACATCATTTACTTCATGGTCTGCCGTTAGGGTCAGTGACTTATGACATAATTCCTGCTTGATGATAATGAAATTGACAAAAGCCTGAAGGCAGAGGGAGTGACTGGTCTTACACTCACCGCTGGCTGACTCTAGGTCTACACCACAGCCACCCGAGCGTATTTCCTTTGCCTACCGATGGGTTCTGAGACGCACACACAAGAGGAAATTGCTTAGTCCACCATAAAGAGCCTCTGTGCTGAGTAGCTAACACGGGATTGTCACACGGAGGTGGGAGGAAATCGATTCCATTTTGGCTCTTTATTTGCAAACTTTTACCCCATCGGCACTGCTCTCCTCACATCGACGCGCTTCTCCTGATGCTCAGGACCAGCCTTCGGCCGTACTCTCTGTAGTCCACCGGCTTCACGTCCATCACAGTGGCCTTAATTCGAGACTCGTCCTTCAAAGAGAGAAGCGGTTTGTGAGCGGTGAAAGCGTGGCGTGGAGCAGTGAAGCCCCTTTTGCTTCAGTGGTTTCAGTGAGCCCAGTGGGAGGGAACAGACACACGGGGCTCAGAGTTCAGTCATTCCGGTGAGTGACAGCCTAGTCCTGATGTCTGGGGCTGGGCGAGCAAACAGGTCCTTTCTCTAGCACAGGCCCTTCTGATTCTTTACCCAAGCTCCCAAACGCTCAGAAGCCTAGAATCCTCATGAGATGGACTTTAGAGGGTTTCTCTAGTTTAATTTATTCTCTCTACTGCAGGGGATACAGACCAGAGAGGCATGTGACTTGCCCAAAGCCACACAGCTAGTTCTGAAAGCTCAACTTTTAAACTTTCAAGAAAAGCTGAGCTGTGAAAGAAAGAACATCCGCAGCAGAGGGAGACGACCGAGCCTGTCCCGTCTCAGCTCTGGGGAGGCAGCCTCTCTTCACCTCACCTTCCCTGTCCAGACACGATGGGGCTGAAGGACCCCAAAAATCCCCTCCGGCCCCACCCCACTTCCTGACATTGTTTCACAGTGACATCTGATCCTCTATCTCATTTAGCATTGATAGTAGCACGCCTAACAACAGGTATTAAGGTAAATACATGAGTACACCCTGCCATCAGCAGGGGCGTTTTTAGCACTCCCCCGTCCCACTCCTACGTTTACATTCCAGACTAAATGGTGCCTTTCCGGGCAGAGGGGAGGAAGCCCAGGAAGGCTGCACAGGCGAGCTCGGGGCTGTCACGCTGCTGTGTGCTTGGCCATTACTAAATCCAGTGATACTCATAAGCATGATCAAGAGCAAAGCTCTGAAGTCAGGCTGCCCGGGTTGGACTTCAGCTCGGCCACTTGCTAGCATACGACTTAGGCAGGTGACTTGTTCTCTGAACGCCTCCGTGTCTCTGTATGTATTCCTTCAGTGGCAAAATGGGGTAACAGTAGTTTCTACATATAGGGTTAGTAGGCTCAAGTGAGATATTCCACGTGAAGCATGTAGAACAGTATCTGGCAGACAGTGCTCAATAATACCGTTTGATTATAACTCGGCCGGGCGCGGTGGCTCATGCCTGTAATCCCGGCCCTTTGGGAGGCTGAGGCAGGTGGATCACCTGAGGTCAGGAGTTCGAGACCAGCCTGGCCAACATGGTGAAACCCTGTCTCTACTAAAAATACAAAAATTAGCTGGGCGTGGTGGCGGGTGCCGGTAATCCCAGCTACTCGAGGGGCTGAGGCAGGAGAATCACTTGAACCCAGGAGGCGGAGGCTGTAGTGAGCCGAGATTGTCCCACTGCACTCCAGCCTGGATGACAGAGACTCTGTCTCAAATACATACATACATACATACATACATACATACATACATACATAGTATTATGGTCACTTTAAGGAATTTTCAAGGTAGTTTTAACTACATGTGGTCTTTGTTTCATATACTGACTGACTCAGAAACGGGGGTCTCACTATGTTACCCAGGCTGGCCTTGAACCCCTGCCTCAGTCTCCCGAGTAGCTGGGACCACAGGCACACACCAGCACGCCCGGCTCGTATACTTAATATACTTATCCACAACCTAAATTTGTCAAAGATGTGACTCTACTGCATGCGTTATAATTTTTATCAGAACACAGACAAAAAAAACCTAGGATTTCACTGAAAAAACAAAAAAACAAAAATAAACAACAACAAAAAAACCCCATACAGTATTCCCTACCCGCCGCCGTTGTTTTGACAGGACACTTAAGCTCTCTCTCTTTCCTCATCTGAAATGGGGACAATAACAGTACCTGTGTTGGGCAAAGTCAGCACCGCGGTCTGGCACACGGTGTGTACAGTAACTCCCTGCCAGTGAGCGTCGCGGCTCTGCCGTGGGTGACAAACGGCACCTCCCCGCCACTAACCCTGCTGCCCTGGGCCCTTACTTACGTTGTAGGTCTCTACTTTGACCCTGACTCTGAATATGAAAGATCGGAAGTTGGCATTCTGGAAAACTTCTTCAAATGCCTGTTCATTCTGCAAAAATAAATAGAAAACTTGACACATGGAAACCACAGGACAACTTGCAAATACCAATAAGACTTTTCAAAAGACTTCTGAAAACCACTCTCCCGGGTAGTATGAAATTACTTAGGAATGACTAACCTATAGGTAACATTACATAAAACTGTTTTGAGTAGAATTTTACTGAAAATTTAAACACTAATCAAATTGACAGAAGGTAGAATGGCAGTTGTCAGGGCCGGGAGAAGAGGGTTTTGGAGAAGGAGCTACTGCTCAATGTACGGAGTTTCCAATCGCCGCCCATGAACAGTGGGTCTCCATTCTCCCCTTCCCTCCACCCTTGGAAAACACAAGTCTGTCGTCTGTCTTTATGAATTTGCCTATTAAAAAAAGTACTGGAAAAGGATGGGGGTGACAGGGGCACAGTAATGTGAATGTACCTAACGCCGCTAAATTGTACACATAAAAATGGTTACAAAGAGGCCAGGCGCGGTGGCTCAAGCCTGTAATCCCAGCACTTTGGGAGGCCGAGACGGGCAGATCACGAGGTCAGGAGATCAAGACCATCCTGGCTAACACGGTGAAACCCCGTCTCTACTAAAAAATACAAAAAACTAGCCGGGCGATGTGGCGGGCGCATGTAGTCCCAGCTACTCGGGAGGCTGAGGCAGGAGAATGGCATGAACCCGGGAGGCGGAGCTCGCAGTGAGCTGAGATCCGGCCACTGCACTCCAGCCTGGGCGACAGAGCAAGACTCCGTCTCAAAAAAAAAAAATGGTTACAAAGGCAAATTCGTTATGTGTGTTTTACTAGACACAAAAAATTAAAAACACTCTTAGGAATTTTCTAAGACTTTAAGGCCAGGCGCTATGGCTCACACTTGTAATCCCAGCACTTTGGGAGGCAGAAGCAAGCGGATCACCTGAGGTTGGGAGTTCAAGACCAGCCTGGCCAGCATGGTGAAACCCCATCTCTACTAAAAATACAAAAATTAGCTGGGCATGGTGGCAGGTGCCTGTAATCCCAGCTACTAGGGAGGCTGAGGCAGAAGAATTGCTTCAACCTGGGAGGCGGAGGCTACAGTGGGCTGAGACTGCACCACTGCACTCCAGCCTGGGCTACAGAGCGAGACTCCAAAAAAATAAAAAAATAAAAAAGAATTAAGAGGAGGTCAGGTATGGTGGTGCATGACTATAATCTCAAAGTTTTGGGAGACCAAGGTGGGAGGACTGCTTGGGGCCAGGAGTTCAAGAACAGCCTGGGCAACATAGCAAGACCCCATCTCTACCAAAAAAAAAAAAAAAATTAAGCTAGGTATGGTGGCATGTGTCAGTAGTCTCAGCTACTCAGGAGTCTGAGGACTGAGGTGGGAGGACTGTCTGAGCCCAGGAGTGCCACACCATGGCACTCCAACCTGGGTGACGAGGCAAGACCTTGTCTCAGATAAAAAAAAAAAAAAGGAAAAACACTCAGAAGAAAGTTTAATATAATTCATGATTTCAGCCTTTGTATTTATAGCTACTGATTTGGTGTGCAAGCAGAGAAGACTGTTGAAGTGGGCAAAGGCTAGGGAAGGCCTAAAAACAATCCTTTTCCCTCTGTCACTCCTCAAATGCAATTTGTTTCTTTCTTAAAAAAAAAGTCTAGTAAACAGGAATTAGAGAATATACTATGTACAAAGATGCATAAATAAATGTGTAATAACTATATTAACATAGTTGATCAAGACCCTTGACAAAAAAAAAAAAAGAAATTAATAGTTCACACCAGCCTAGCAGCCTAGTATTTTCTGCAAGTCACGCCGAGCATGAGAGCAGCTTTGCTATACAGAACTCTATTCTGTAAAGGTTACTTGATCAAAACCCAAACCCAAACCAAATGCATCCCCTGGACTTTCAGATATGAAAATAAAACAACGGGGCCGGGCGCGGTGGCTCAAGCCTGTAATCCCAGCACTTTGGGAGGCCAAGACGGGCGGATCACGACGTCAGGAGATCGAGACCATCCTGGCTAACCTGGTGAAACCCCGTCTCTACTAAAAAATACAAAAAACTAGCCGGGCGAGGTGGCGGCGCCTGTAGTCCCAGCTACTGGGGAGGCTGAGGCAGGAGAATGGCGTAAACCCGGGAGGCGGAGCTTGCAGTGAGCTGAGATCCGGCCACTGCACTCCAGCCTGGGCGACAGAGCGAGACTCCGTCTCAAAAAAAAAAAAAAAGAAAGAAAGAAAAGAAAACAACGGGTTAAAGCTGGAGAAGATGACAGCAGCTGCCATTATACTTCCAAGCTGAGGGGCGTGGAGCGCCTACTCCAGGATCTCACGGTTCCTCGGGGAAGTTTCTGTATGTCCTCATTCACCAGCAGTAAAAACAGTCAAATATAACAAGCTCATAAAAAATCCTGAAAGGCTGACTCGAGCCTTAAAATCTGATAGGAAAATTGAGGACCAGGTAAAAACAGACAAAAGATACTATCACACTTTAAAGTCAGTTCTAGTTATTTCTGTAACAGGATTTGTTGAGACCATTCTGAGAGATCTCATGGACGATTTAAAAAAAGAGTCAGGGGCAGAGCCCAAACAGACAGAACTGGGGACAGGAAAGGAAAAGAAAAACACACCAGAACAAACGGCAAAGCCTTTCATCTTTGTGGCCTTTACAAGTGCTCCAACCAATTTGGAGGAAATCGGGGAAAAAACCACCTACAGACAAATGCCCATTTATGTGGCCCAGAAAACATAGCTTTTATTGGTCTTCCTTATGTTTTATCTGAGCAACTACCCTTCCTAAATTCAGCATTATTAGCAATCTATTCTGTGCATTAAATAAACCTAATATGTGAAAATGCAAACTTATAAAACTGAAATGGACAAAGTTATCTTACGGAAGAAAGTCACTTCATAAGAATTGCACCTGATGGGCTAAAATGGCAGGCACCTTATATGTGGACTTATTATTATTGTTTTATAGGACAGACCCAGGAACTTGATATATGTGCATTTAAGCCAGGATCTGACTCCGCTTTTCTGGAACGTATTTACTATGTTAAAAAAGTATGCCTGTGATAATTCAGGTTGTTTCAAGGACACCTCCCGATCTAAGTCATCTCAGGCACACTAGCTCTGAGTGCTAATAGGAACAGGAGAAACGAGTGGCTTAGACTTAGAAAGTGCTCTGGTTTTAAAGTACTTTTATATACATTATTTCAATGTTAAGCACATCCAAAATGGACAAAATTAGATAACATCAGATAAGCTCTTAAATAATTATCAGGCTGAGAAACTGTATACAATACCTAAAAGAAACAAACTAAAAAATATTAAGGCCGGGCGCGGTGGCTCAAGCCTGTAATCCCAGCACTTTGGGAGGCCGAGACGGGCGGATCACGAGGTCAGGAGATCGAGACCATCCTGGCTAACACGGTGAAACCCCGTCTCTACTAAAAATACAAAAACTAGCCGGGCGAGGTGGCGGGCGCCTGTAGTCCCAGCTACTCGGGAGGCTGAGGCAGGAGAATGGCGTAAACCCGGGAGGCGGAGCTTGCAGTGAGCTGAGATCTGGCCACTGCACTCCAGTCCGGGCGACAGAGCGAGACTCCGCCTCAAAAAAAAAAAAAAAAAAAAAATATTAAACAGCAAAAAGAGGGTCAGTGTTGGGCAAGGCGCGGTGGCTCACGCCTGTAATCCCAGTACTTTGGGAGGCTGAAGTGGGCAGATCACAACAAGGTCAGGAGTTGGAGACCAGCCTGGCCAACATGGTGGAACCCCGTCTCTACTGAAAATACAAAAATTAGCCGGGCGTGGTGGCGGGCGCCTGTCATCCCAGCTACTTAGGAGGTTGGGGCAGGAGAATCACTTGAACCTGGTAAGCAGAGGTTGCAGTGAGCCAAGATTGCGCCACTGCACTCCAGCCTGGGTGACAGAGCTAGACTCTGTCTCAAAACAAACAAACAAACAAAAAAAAAAGAAAAAAAAAAAAAAAAAACCTCAAACAGTGTGTGTGTGTGTGTGTGTGTGTGTGGGGTCAGTGTTATAGGATGAGAACCATTAAAAGTTATAAAAGTTATAAAAGATGTGGCTGACCTTGTCTTTTAATTCCCCAAGATAAGCTGCATTCTGTCCAAGGATAGCTTCAGCAGACTCCTGGAAACAAGTCACCCACTGATTCTCTTGAAAATCTGCAATATTTACCTAAAAAACACAATTCTACATTATTTCAGCAAAGAAATAATAAAAAGAAGACACACTAAGAAGATGGGGAGAGGTTAATGTTCCTTTTCCACTTATTAAAATAATTTCCAGAGAGGGCCGGGTGCAGTGAGACCATGCCTGTCATCCCAGCACTTTGGGAGGCCAAGGCAGGTGGATCACTTGAGGTCAGGAGTTTGAAACCAGCCTGGCCAACATAGTGAAACCCTGTCTCTACTAAAAGTACAACAATGAGCCAGGCATGGCAGCATGCGCCTATAATCCCAGCTGCTCAGGAGGCTGAGGCGGGAGAATCACTTGATCCTGGGAGGCGGAGGCTGCAGTGAGCCGAGATCGCGCCATTGCACTCCAGCCTGGGCGACAGAGAGAGGCTCATCAGATTAGTTCCTGTCCAGGTGCAGCTGGCTTTGGATGAAGGGTTTTGAGTGAGTTAAAAAAAAAGTTGTCAAGTTGGGTTTTACATTTTTTTTTTTTTTTGAGACGGAGTCTGGCTCTGTCGCCCAGGCTGGAGTGCAGTGGCCGGATCTCAGCTCACTGCAAGCTCCGCCTCCCGGGTTCACGCCATTCTCCTGCCTCAGCCTCCTGAGTAGCTGGGACTACAGGCGCCCGCCACCTCGCCCGGCTAGATTTTTGTATTTTTTAGTAGAGACAGGGTTTCACCGTGTTAGCCAGGATGGTCTCGATCTCCTGACCTAGTGATCCGCCCGTCTCGGCCTCCCAAAGTGCTGGGATTACAGGCGTGAGCCACCGCGCCCGGCTACATTTTTAAAAAAAAAAAAACAAAGGTTTCACTCTGTTGCTCAGAATAGAGTGCAGTGGCATCGTCACAGCTCACTGTGGCCCCAACCTCCTGAGCTTAAGCAATCCTTCCACCTTGGCCTCCCAAGTAGCTGCGACTACAGGGGTGCAACACCACACCCAGCTAATTTTTAAAATTATTATTTTAAAACCAGAAACAATTCTTAAAATGCAAAAAGGCAACAACCTCACAGCAGCACACCGTCAGGTTCCTCTGAAGTCAGCGATACTAAAGCTAGAGAATAGATTATCCACATGAAAATAACTCAGTACAGGCATTGGCTACATAAGCACAATCACTGCTGTCTAAAAATGCCATTTCAAATTAATCCATCTCCATAGCAGTTATTAGCAGACACCTGTCACTGCCGCTATGATTGTATGACATACACGAAAGACTGAAATCAGCTGGGGGATCTCAATGCCACTTCCTGGCGTGAAAAAGAGGAAGAATAAGCTCTTCCACACCTACTCACCTGCAGGCTTCCTACCGGGAATGCCTTTGTTTCTACTGTTGTGACCACAGTGCCTGGCACATGGGACGGCCTCAATGAACACAACTGTGGTTCTCATCTACCGAGGCTACTTACTGACAGGATCATGCGGTACTTGAAATTGGGAAACTCTGTGTCGCACTTCTCACAGCGGTACAATCCGTTCTGTTGATCAATCACTTTCTTATTGCAGTCCTGAGTCGGGCAGGCTTGGTACATGCAGTTCTCTTTGCGAAGATACACCACTGTGGCCACAGAACTGAAGTAGTCCGGCTTTGGGAGAAAAGAGTGGCATGAGGCGTGGCGCAGCGAGCCCACTCGGGATCAGACTGAGAGGCAGTTCAAAGCTTGCCCTTACGTTTAGGTGGTAAGTGTTTATATATGCCAATCCTCAAGATCACAAATGATCACAGGGAATAATTCATTCTGTAGTTTTAGAAATCACATGTGCCAAGTACAAAACCCATGAAAGTAATAAGCCGAGTTCTAATAAGCCAAGTTCTAAGGCATATAATTCCTTAACAATAAAAGAGTTAATTCTAAATTAGACTGAGTTAATCAAAAGTGAAATTGTTTCCTCTTTGCTGGAAGACTATGAAAGACACAGATTTGTTTCTCCTGATCCTCTGATCCTCCAAAGGCCCCAGATCTAGGAAATACAGAATGCGGACCACGCAAATCCAGCGCAGCTACGATCAGCCATTCCTCCCGCGTTAAAAACACGACAGTCATTTCTAGGCCTAGATTCACCTTTTCCTTGTTTAGGCCAGGGATCAGCAAGCTCCTTCTGTAAAAAGCCGAATGGTAAATATTTCAGGCCTTAACAGCCATTTGGTCATACTCTCCGCTGCAACTACAGGCGCACCTCATTTTACTGTGCTTTGCTTTACTGCACTTGACAGATGGGGCATTTTTCACAGATTGAAGACTTGCGGCGCCCCTGGGTCAAGTAAATGCACAGTTTTCCCAGGTACCCACTTTATGTCTCTCTGTCACATTTTGGTAATTCTTGCAAGATTTCAAACTTTTTCATCATATGTGTATATATATATATATATATATATATTTTTTTTTTTTTTTTTTTTTTTTTTTTGAGACAGAGCCTCGCTCTGTCGCCCAGGCTGGGGTGCAGTGAGTGGCGTGATCTCGGCTCACTGCAAGCTCTGCCTCCCAGGTTCAAGTGATTCTTCTGCCTCAGCCACCCACGTAGCTGGGACTACAGGCATGCACTACCACACCTGGCTAATTTTTGTATTTTTTAGTAGAGATGGGGTTTTGCCATGTTGGCCAGGCTGGTCTCTAACGCCAAACCTCAAGTGATTCACCCACCCTGGCCTCCCAAAGTGCTAGGATTACAGCCGTAAACCACCATGCCTGGTCCTTTTTCATTATTATTATATCTGTTATGGTGGTTGTTTTTGTTGTTGTTGTTTGAGACAGAGTCTCGCTCTGTCACCAGGCTGGAGTGCAGTGGCACAATCTCAGCTCACTGCAATCTCTGCCTTCCAGGGTCAAGCGATTCTCCTGCCTCAGCCTCCCGAGTAGCTGGGACTACAGGCGTGTGCCACCACCAGGCCCACCTAATTTTTGTATTTTCAGTAGAGACAGGGTTTTACCATGTTGGCCAGGATGGTCTTGATTTCCTGACCTCGTGATCCGCCCGTCTCGGCCTCCCAAAGTGCTGGGATTACAGGCGTGAGCCACCGCGCCTGGCCTATGGTGATCTTTAACGGCACTATTGTAGTTGTTTTGGGGTGCCACTAACTGCACCCATATAAGATGGGGAACTTATATTGATAAGTGTTGTATGTATGCTGACTGATCCTCCAATTAACTATTCCTGTCTCTCTCCTTTGAACACATAAAGAAGAAAGCAAACAGTCTTATTGCTGATACAGAGAAAGTTGTGGTGGTCTGGATAGAAGATCAAGCCACAACATTCTCTTAAGCCAAAGCCTAATCCAGAGCAAGGCCTCATCTTTCTTCAATTCTATGAATGCTGAGAGGTGAGAAAGCTGCAGAAGAGGGCAGGTGCAGTGGCTCACGCCTGTAATCCCAGCACTTTGGGAGGCAGAGGTGAGAGGATTACCTAAGCCCAGGAGTTCGATACCAGCCAGGCAACATAGTGAGACCCAGTCTCTACAAAAAACTGTCAGGGCATGGTGGTGTGCACCTGTAGTCCCAGCTACTCCGGAGGCTGAGGTGAGCCGAGATTGTGCCACTGCACTCCAGCCTGGGTGACAAAGTGAGACTCTGTCTCAAAAAAAAAAAAAAAGCTGCAGAAGAAAAGATGGAAGCTAGCAGATGTTGGTTCATGAGGTTTAAGGAAATAAGTCGTCTCCATAACAAAAGTGCAAAGTGAAGCAGCAAGTGCTGATGGAGAAGCTGCAGCAAGTTCTCCAGAAGATCCAGCTAAGACCACCAATGAAGGTGGCTGCACTCAACAACCGAGTTCAGTGGAGACAGAACAGTCTTCTGGAAGAAGATGCCATCAAGAACATTCATCCTAGACAGTAGAAATCAATGCCTGGCTTCAAAGCTTCAAAGGACAAGCTGACTCTCCTGTCAGGCGCCAATGCAGCTGGGGACTATAAGGTGAAGCCAGGGCTCGCTGACTATGTCAAAAATCCTAGGGCTCATAAGAACTATGCTAAATCTACTTTGCCTCTGCTTTATAAATAGAACCTCAAAGCCTGGATGACAGCGTGTCTATTTATAGTGTGGTTTATTGACTGTTTTAAGCCCACTGTTGAGACCTACTGCTCAGAAAAAGAGCTTCCTTTAAAAATACGACTGCTCATTGACAATGCACCTGTTCACCCGAGGCCTCAACGGAGACACACAGTAAAGGAGATTTAATATTGTTTTCATGCTTGATAACATCTATTCTGCAGCCCATGCAGATCAAGGAGTAATTTTGACTTTTTAAGTCTAAGAGACACATTTCACGAGGCAATAGCCGCCAGAGTGATTCCTCTGATGGATCTGGGGAAAGTAAATTGAAAATCTGAAAAGGATTCACCATTCTAGATGCTATTAAGAATAGCTGGCTGGGCACAGTGGCTCACGCCTGCAACCCCTGGTACTTTGGGAGGCTGAGGCAGGGAGATCCCTTGAACCCAGGAGTTTGAGAGCAGCCTGGGCAACGTGGCAAAATGCCGTCTCTACAAAAAAAAAACACAATTAGCCAGGTGTGGTAGCACCTGTAGTCCCAGCTTGGGAGCCTGGGAGGTGAAGACTGCAGTGAGCTGTCATCAAGCCACTGCACGCCGGCCTGAGTGACAGAATGAGACCCTGTCTCAAATTTAAAAAAAAAAAAAAAGGAACATTCATGATTCATGGGAGGAGGCTGAAATCCCAACATTGACAGGAGTTTAGAACAAGTTGATTCCCAACCTCATGGCTGACACTGAGGCTTCAAGACGTTGGTGGAGGAGGGACCTGCAGATGTGATGAAAACAAGAGAACTAGAATCAGAAGTGGAGCCTGAAAATGGGCCTGAACTGCTGTAATCTCAGGATCAAACCTGAACGGATGAGGAGCTGCTCCTTACGATGGGCAAGGAAAGTGGTTTCTCGAGATGAAATCTCTTCTAGTGAGGATGCTGTGAGCATTGTTGGAAGGACAACAAAGGATTTAGAATTCGCAAATCCTTTTGCGATAGTTGATAAAGCAGTGACGGGACCTGAGAGGGACAGACTCCAATTTGAAAAAGTTCTACTGTGGGTAAAATGCTGTCAAATAGCATCACCTGCTATGGAGAAATCTTTTGTGAAAGGAAGAGTCAGGCCGGGCGCGGTGGCTCAAGCCTGTAATCCCAGCGCTTTGGGAGGCCGAGACGGGCGGATCACGAGGTCAGGAGATCGAGACCATCCTGGCCAACATGGTGAAACCCCGTCTCTACTAATAATACAAAAAACTAGCCAGGCGACGTGGCAGGCGCCTGTAGTCCCAGCTACTTGGGAGGCTGAGGCAGGAGAATGGTATAAACCCGGGAGGCGGAGCTTGCAGTGAGCTGAGATCCGGCCACTGCACTCCAGCCTGGGTGACAGAGCGAGACTCCGTCTCAAAAAAAAAAAATAAATAAAAAAGAAAGGAAGAGTCACCCAACGTGGCAAACTTCACTGCTGTCTTATTTTAAGAAACTGACAAAGACACCCCAATGTTCAGCAACCATCGCCGTGATCAGCCAGCCATCCACACTGAAACAAACCCCCACTAACGAGAAGATGACAACTTCAAGGCTCAGATGATTGTCAGCATTTTTTTTTTTTTTTTTTGAGACGGAGTCTCGCTCTGTTGCCCAGGCTGGAGTGCAGTGGCCGGATCTCAGCTCACTGCAAGCTCCGCCTCCCGGGTTTATACCATTCTCCTGCCTCAGCCTCCCAAGTAGCTGGGACTACAGGCGCCTGCCACGTCGCCTGGCTAGTTTTTTGTATTATTAGTAGAGACGGGGTTTCACCATGTTGGCCAGGATGGTCTCGATCTCCTGACCTCGTGATCCGCCCGTCTCGGCCTCCCAAAGTGCTGGGATTACAGGCTTGAGCCACCGCGCCCGGCCGACTGTCAGCATTTTTTAGCAAGTAAGTTTTTGTTTTTAAGAGAAGGGGTCTCCCACGTTGCTCAGTCGAACTCCTGGGCTCATGCGATCCACTTGCCTCAGCCTCCCGGGTGGCTGGGATTACAGAGAACCGAAAGACTGGGTGTCCCATGACAGGACAACAAGGATCTGTCCAGTGTTTGATTCTCGAGATGTTCTATAAGAGCACCGTAAGAGCTGCTGCTGACAATGATGGATGGGGGTATACAGTGAAATGAGAGAGTAGGAAGGAAACCTACACTGTATATGATGAAAATAAAAGAGCGGGCATTGCTATTTTAGGAGCATAAAGGAGAAATAAATGATCTAAATACTGAACTGCTGGCAGAATACAGGTTTAGATCAAGATGGGAGGAGGGTCATTAAATACAAACACTGACAGGAACGCTACAACTAAAAGTCAAATATCAGGGCCGATCCTTGTCAGGGAATGCCGGCAGCTCTCAGCCTATGAGGTTAATACACTGTCTTCTACAGCCAGGAACAGCACCCATGAAACTGCCTCATGTCTGACACTGAGCCGGACTAATGCTCATCTCAAAAAACGTCTTTTTGATATGTGGGAACTTTAATTTGCAGGAAGGATCACAGAAAAGACACATGGGCCCGAAGGCAGCTGATACAATACCACAAAGCTCGACTCACCCCTGCTCCAAGATCTCTCTCGGAATTGACTCTAAGAGTTCTTCAGACTCTCCTGCCTCCAGTCCCCTGAGGGTTAACACACATTCCCACGAGCCCACCTGGCTCCTTCCCTTGCCAGCGAATCTCAACCCCCACGTCACCCTCGGGTCACAGCCCCGGGTAAGAATTACAGCTCTGACAGCTGGTGTCGGAAGTCAAGTTCCCGAATCTATCCTCCTGCACACTCTGCAGGCCTTCGTGAAGGCGGTTAGGAATGCTGGGTACCTTGTCGCCTTGGCCCAGGTTCTCGGATTTGACCTCGTACAGGGTTTTCCAGTTGGTGTTGACCCCTCCAACTCCGCCGCTCTTTAGATCAGAGATGGAAACACCGTCTAAGGCTTGTCCTTCTGCGTCAAACCTGAGAACGTGAACAAACAGCGGATGACGAGTCCTTGGTATGACAGGCTTCCCAACACGCGACTTGTTGCTTGCTATACGCCAGACACAGGTTTCCCACCACCCGCCCAGCTTCCACACAGGTCACGCTCACCTCGGCTGAAGTCAGTATCTTCGTAATTCTATCTTTTTTTAAATGTTTAAATTAAACAAAAAAATGGTGTCAGCGTTTCACTCTGTCAGCCAGGCTGGAGTGCAATGATACAATCATGGTTCAAGGCAGCGCTGACCTCCTGAGCTCAAGGGATCCTCCCACCTCAGCCCCGCTAAGTAACCGGGACTACCATGCCCAGGCCCATTAACATTTTTTTTTTTTTTTTTTTTTTTTTAGAGATAGGGTCTTGCTACGTTGACCAGGCTGAGCTCAAACTCCTGGACTCAGGCAATCCTCCTCCCTCGGCCTCCCCAAGTGCTGAGATTACAGGGCGTGAGGCACTGCTCCTGGCCCAAAGTCTACTGAAGAAACGGAATGACCTCTCTTTGAATCCCAGTTGCTCTGATGCCCCCCAGTGGTGAAGAGAATCACTGCCAAAGTACCGAAGAATCCTTTCTTAAACTAGCCTATCAGCAGCGGCTGGACCACCCCAGGCCTAAAATCAGAAACCGGGAAAGTCAACAACCAGTAAGCTATGAAGTGGCCGTCTGGGCTAGTCCTTTAGGCTACTAATGCTCATTCTCAGCCAGCAGCTGCGTTCTGATCTTCCCCGAAATGTATCAGTACGGAGAGGGACAGTCAATATACTGTGATAGCAAAAGGGTTTCCATGAAAGGCCTCCTATGCTTGATACAGAAGCCAAAAGTGGTTTTTTTTTGTTTTGAGACAGAGTCTTGCTTTGTCACCCAGGATGGAGTGTAGTGGTACTAACTTGGCTCGCTGCAACATCCATCTCCTGGCAAGCGATTCTCATGCCTCAGCCTCCTGAGTTAGCTGGGACTACAGGCACGTGCCACCACGCCTGGCTGATTTTTGTGTTTTTTGTAGAGACAAGGTTTCACTATGTTGGCCAGGCTGGTCTTGAACTCCTGGCCTCAAACAATTGCCCACCTTGGCCTCCCAAAGTGCTGGGATTACAGGCGTGAGCTACCATGCCTGTTCCTAAAGATTTTATAAACCAGAGCAACTAATCAGAAGGCATTATCTTTTTTCTTGTAGATTTACTTTCTTAGTGAAATTTTACTTTTGCTAATACTGAAGTTAAATTAATTTGTATTAAATTATGAAAATTGATTGTACTTCTTGATCACACATCAACTGACATGAAGGAAAAGGGGCGAAGGAGAAAGTGCTCAGGATCACAGCTGCGGCAGAGGGAGCCGGCCTGAGATGAAAGGCGTGCCAAACACCATTCGACGGTGGGTAACCGCACAAAGAACAGGCTCCTGAAACAGAGACCATCGAACAGAATGGATGGTGCCGTAAGCTGCAGACAACTGCCTTCTCCTGTCAGGTCAGCGGCTAAATCCCTCACAGGGGCACAGCAAGGCCCATAAATCTGTTTCACCACTACCAGCTACACAAGTTTATGGTTTCAAAAGCTCCAAGGACACATTTGCCACCAAAGACCACTCGTCAGGAGTGGTGACAAGCAAGAGCAAGGAGAGAGGTGGCCCTTCTTTTTTTTTTTTTTGAGACGGAGTCTCGCTCTGTCACCCAGGCTGGAGTGCAGTGGCCGGATCTCAGCTCACTGCCAGTTCTGTCTCCTGGGTTCACGCCATTCTCCTGACTCAGCCTCCCAAGTAGCTGGGACTACAGGCACCCGCCACCTCGCCCGGCTAGTTTTTTGTATTTTTTAGTAGAGACGGGGTTTCACCGTGTTAGCCAGGATGGTCTCGATCTCCTGACCTCGTGATCCACCCGTCTTGGCCTCCCAGAGTGCTGGGATTACAGGCTTGAGCCACCGCGCCCGGCCAGAGGTGGCCCTTCTTACAGTAAAAACTCTACATTGTTATAGCCAAGATCTAAACATCTCTAATCCTTGTCCAGATAGTGTGTGTGCACTGAACTGGTCTTTGATCAATGCCAAGATATTTTATTCTGGGGATAGCCGTGCTTTTTATGTTGACTAGGATCATGGTTATTGACAAGTAAAATATGATAATGTGGGAATGCAATTAACCTGGAGTGGAGCTTCAGCGCGTCAAAGAAAATCAAGCAATAAGAACAAACCAAATCTGTGGCTAGTTCTGGTCAGACTATGAACGGACCCTGCAGTGCGGTAGATACGTGTGGCCCACAGTGCTCGTGAGGACGGCTTAGTGACTGAACATTCCAGAAGATGGCTCAGGAAAGTGGTCAGACACCAGTGCCATTGGTTCAAATGAGTCAAAACAAAGGAGGAGTATGTAAAATGAGCTCATTCTTTAGTTGCTTAAATCCTAAGACACAGCTGGAAACCGACACACTCCCCCCCGTGACTACAGCTACAGGAATTATTGAAGCTTGGGCTGGCGAAGTGTTTTCTCTGACCACATCAATCCTTGCATCCCGTGTTTCAGTTTAAAGTACTCTTTTAAGACAGAGTTTGAATGTCCTGAAAAGCTAGATACAGTGAGGAGATTTTAACAGGCTCTCCTCATCCCTTGAGTGCTTTGGGAATAGCAATCTAATCCTAACAAAAAGCCCATTGTTCTCACCACACTTGATCAGAGTCCAGCGAATACACACTAGAAGATGTGATCGGCACCAAAGACTTGACAGAGAAAGAAAGCTTGTGCTCCCCCCACACCACAGAGGCCCAGAGCTGAAGCCCTGGAAAGAGAGGCGTCCTCAGCACTCCCACAGCTGCTGAAGCCTGGCCGTCCCCTCCTGCGGCAGGAGCGAGGTCAGCAGGCAGCACTCACGTTTTAATTGCCTCCTCAGACCCTAAGTTTGTCCTGGGATGACAGGTTCGTCAGTTCAGGGGCTTTAAAGCCCTCCTCTCGGACGGCGTAATGCCTCCAAGAAACATAGGAGCTGCACCCCTCAGTGACGACGCCTTCCGCTTGGCACAGAGCTCACATACTGACTGTAACCAGCTTTTCTCAAAGCCCAGCCTCAAGTAACCCTTTGTTTAGCCCCACAAAACTTACCAACCACGAAGCTTATAGGCCTCTGGGATGTCAGGATTCGCAATGATAGTGCTTGAAGACAGCACGGAGAGGCTCCGTCCACCGAAATCAGAGACTCTGGCTCCTTTGATAGCCAACACGGGCTGTCTAGAACCATCAAATTTTTCAGCCTGTAAAAGAAACACCAGACATATACAAGTATCACTAGCAGGAAGAACACAGAAGGCTTTTATAGAAAACAAGGCAAACAGTCAATAGTAGAGTGAACGTAATCAGTGTACATGGAATCTAGGCAAGACAGACCTCACACATGAGAATCTGCTCAGAGACACATCAAAACTATCACTGCTTTCCTCGAGTTGGGGGAAAGAGCGTTTCCCCACGTAAAGCTTGAATCACAGCAAATCTCACAGAAGATAAAGGATTTCAAATATTTGCCAGACAGCACAACCCTTCCCACCTACACGGTGAAAGCTCCCAACTCATAGGACAAAACTGCCCCCATGAGGAGCTTCTCCTGTGTGTGCTGAAGACCCCATCCTACAGGACAAGACCGCCTCCCCGCCAGGGGCTCCTGTGTGTGCTGACCGCCCCATCCTACAGGACAAGACCACCTCCCCGCCAGGGGCTCCTGTGTGTGCTGACCGCCCCATCCTACAGGACAAGACCGCCTCCCCGCCAGGGGCTCCTGTGTGTGCTGACCGCCCCATCCTACAGGACAAGACCGCCTCCCCTCCAGGGGCTCCTCCTGTGTGCGCTGACCGCCCCATCCTACAGGACAAGACCGCCTCCCCGCCAGGGGCTCCTGTGTGTGCTGACCGCCCCATCCTACAGGACAAGACCGCCTCCCCTCCAGGGGCTCCTCCTGTGTGCGCTGACCGCCCCATCCTACAGGACAAGACCACCTCCCCCAACCCCAGGAGCTCCTCCTGTGTGTGCTGACCGCCCCATCCTACAGGACAAGACCGCCTCCCCGCCAGGGGCTCCTGTGTGTGCGCTGACCGCCCCATCCTACAGGACAAGACCACCTCCCCCAACCCCAGGAGCTCCTCCTGTGTGCGCTGACCGCCCCATCCTACAGGACAAGACCACCTCCCCCAACCCCAGGAGCTCCTCCTGTGTGTGCTGACCGCCCCATCCTACAGGACAAGACCACCTCCCCCAACCCCAGGAGCTCCTCCTGTGTGTGCTGACCGCCCCATCCTACAGGACAAGACCGCCTCCCCTCCAGGGGCTCCTCCTGTGTGCGCTGACCGCCCCATCCTACAGGACAAGACCACCTCCCCCAACCCCAGGAGCTCCTCCTGTGTGTGCTGACCGCCCCATCCTACAGGACAAGACCACCTCCCCCAACCCCAGGAGCTCCTCCTGTGTGTGCTGACCGCCCCATCCTACAGGACAAGACCGCCTCCCCTCCAGGGGCTCCTGTGTGTGCGCTGACCGCCCCATCCTACAGGACAAGACCGCCTCCCCTCCAGGAGCTCCTCCTGTGTGTGCTGACCGCCCCATCCTAGCACTTACATCTTCCCCCCACAGCGTGGCAGTCACCACCTTCCCAGATGTGTCCATCAGGTAGATATTTCTCTTGGCAACCTCTCTGTTGTTAGACCTCACTGTGATTTTAGTGGCATCTTCGTAGCTCTTGCAGATCCCGATGATGTCTAAAACACAGGCACGTGTTAGCAGGAGGCGGTCAAGGCTCCCACTCTGACGCCAGCAAAGGGTGAAGGGCAAGCACTGAAGTCTTGACACCGCCCCATACAGTGCAAAGAAAGCTAGTCCTCCCTGCTCCTCCTTCCCACGCACGAGCTTACCTACGAGTGAGTCTTTCGACTTGCTCTCGAGGTCATCAATCCCCGTGAAATCGAACTGAACCGTAGGTAAATGATGGCCGTCTTCACAGGGCATGACGGAAGTCTCGTTATTGAAGGTCATCTCGTAGTCATTTTTAACAGCTGTGAACTGTTTGTTAGCAATCTTCAGAGTGCCTTTCGAGAAATAATACACCTGCGAAGGAGGCCATGTCACAGAACTTGAGACTACCATCCAACTGGACAGAAACCCCTGGTCTGTCACCACACACCCCTCCCCTGGGCCAGAGTCTTCTCATCTGCCTCCACCCCGGGGCGGTGTCAGTTCTAAAGTCAGCACAGCCATACCTTGTTCACTTCAATAAGCGGAAAGAACTTGTCCACTTGCTCGTTGAAAGCTGCAGCTCTGATTTCACCCTGCAGAGGCAAGTGGGCAGGTTAGGGCTGCGGGACTGAACATAGGCCACCCCAGCACCAAGTGACACTGGGACTGAACACAGGCCACCCCAGCACCAAGAGACACTGGGACTGAACACAGGCCACCCCAGCACCAAGTGACACTGGGACTGAACACAGGCCACCCCAGCACCAAGTGACACTGGGATCGAACACAGGCCACCTCAGCACCAAGTGACTCTGGGACTGAACACAGGCCACCTCAGCACCAAGTGACACTGGGACTGAGCACAGGCCACCCCAGCACCAAGTGACACTGGGACTGAACACAGGCCACCCCAGCACCAAGTGACACTGGGACTGAGCAGAGGCCACCCCAGCACCAAGTGACACTGGGACTGAACACAGGCCACCCCAGCACCAAGTGACACTGGGATCGAACACAGGCCACCCCAGCACCAAAGTGACATCTTGAGAGCAGGGGCACACACACAAATGGGGCCCAGAGAGGGCTACGGACATCCCCGGAACCCGCATTTTACAGTCACACATTCAAGTCACTGGCCCCGCTGAAGAACGAGAATTTCACCTAGCTGATCCCATAATCATGCTGCATTAGCCTCAGCTGAGAAATACAACAGCACAAAAGGGCAACGACGATTAATTTATTCTGACAATAAAAACCACAAACCGTTGAATACTGAGGGACACGCCCGGAGCCCACGAGGAAGGTGCTGCACGGGGGTGATTCACCAGCTCCCTTCAGCTGCCCTCTCAGTGACAAACCACTTCCCATTCGGGGCCATTGCCAAAAATGTCAGAATAAGTCATGTTTTCAAGTTGCTTGTGATCTGATTTTCACTTTCGCTTTTCTGTCAGCCATAATGCTACAGATGGGCAAGAAATTTTAGCCAACCACCACACATTGGAGCAATAATTTGTAAAAAAAAAAAAAAAAGGTTCTAATATTGATTCTGCCATCACACAGTCAAACATTCTGGGTGTTATATCAACTTCCAAAAAAAAAAAAAAAAAAAAACTATTTTTTTCTCCCCCTTTGGGAGTTTGAACAAACAGGAAATCTGCAGCAGTTTGAAAAGAACGCTAAAGTACATTTTAGGAATTATTATTATTATTATTATCATTTAGATGGAGTCTTGCTCTGTCGCCCAGGCTGGAGTGCAGTGGTGCAATCTTGGCTGGCTGCAACCTCTGCCTCCTGGGTTCAAGCGATTCTCCTGCCTCAGCATTCCAAGTAGCCAGGACTACAGGCACCTGCCACCACACCTGGCTAATTTTTGTATTTTTAGTATAAACGGGGTTTCACTATGTTAGCCAGGCTGGTCTCGAAATCCTGACCTCAAGTGATCTGCCCACCTTGGCCTCCCAAAGTGTTGGAATTACAGGCGTGAGCCACCATGCCTGGCAATTTCAGGAATTATTAACAAAACTAATAGATTAACAGCTATCAAGACTGTCATGCTTCCATGGGATAGGAATTTTGTCTCATTGTCATGGTTCTGTTTAGTTTAAATAAAGCAAATAAAGAATCTGCACAGTCAGAGCCCATTTCCCACAAAACCATTTCTGTACCAAGGTCACAACTGTGTGTCTTCTGCTGTGGCCCAAAGCTCCACTGTACTCACAAGCAGGCATCACTCCCAGTGCTCTGACTGCACCTGCCAGCAAATCAGACGGTCTCCAGTTCCTCCTGCCCATGAGGCTACTTACACATTTAGAAAACTACTTTCTACTGCTACAAACACTGTATTTGAGATCAAAGATTTTATTTATGACCTTAACCCTCTACTCCAGACAGCATCAAAAGACACAGGGAAAAGCACAATAACAATCATGCCTCTCTCTGGCCTACTATTATTTGTCACCTCATAGGCCCGCAGAGCTGAGCTTTTTGTTTCTCAGAGAGTCTACTACTCTTACTTCCCCACATGACAAATACTCACACTTTCATCAACCAGTTCTAGAGAGAAAAGCTTCCCTTCCCCTCGGGAGTTGCTCCAGGTACGGATCTGACTTTTGTTGGTGACACGAGCACAAATAGTCCACCTACAAACCAAATCGATTACATTAGTGTTTGGAGTCTTCCTTAGAAGAGATCAAGTAAGAAATCATCTTCCTACAGCCTTTCTCGTCTTCAAACACATATTCCATTTTCCAACCCGTATTTTAATCCAGCTAATTAAAACCCCAAGATGACACATCGGTTTGACAGTTTACAGAATAAGCAAATAGTAAAACATGCAAGGTGATTTAATACTAACTCATTCTCCTGTCAAATAAGTAAATTTATAAACTCTCTCCCTTCTCCAAAAAGCATCACCAAGGCAACAATATGCCCTTAATGAAAGGTTCTAAGCTGGAAAATACAGTAACACCAGCAATGATATTTTGCCATGGTTTTCAATTATGGGAACTGATGTAACTGGTGTCAAACTTCCGTCTCATTCCTAATGTACCCTGAATAGAAATCCACGACGTCGGTGGACTGTCCGGGACAACACGCCGAAGCAGCGTGACCTTGGAGAGAGGCACGGAAAAAGGAGGCACACGGCACATTAGGTACCTTACTTATGATTCACAGGGAAAAGTAGCTTTCCTACGTTACAGAGTATTGAAGAATAAATGTAAACATACCTGGAAGGATTCTGAAAAAAGAACTCTAATCTTTAACTATTCAAATTTCTTTACTTCGTGTATTTATTTTGTGAGACGGAATTTCACTCTGTCACTCAGGCTGGGGTGCAGTGGCGCGATCTCAGCTCACTGCAACCTCTGCCTCCTGCGTTCACACCGTTCTCCTGCCTCAGCCTCCTGAGTAGCTGGGATGACAGGCGCCGCCACTACGCCTGGCTAATTTTTTTATTTTTAGTAGACACAGGGTTTCACCGTGTCAGCCAGGCTGGTCTCGAACTCCCGACCTCAGGTGATCTGCCCACCTCAGCCTCCTAAAGTGCCGGGATGACAGGCATGAGCCACCGTGCCCGGCTTTGAATTAATTTTTAGTGGAAAAAAGTCATACAAATGAAATATAGGCTCAGGGTATGTCAATGTGGTTAATACAAATTCTGCAGATTATTTTAGCCAACTAAACCAAAGACGAAGTCTCCTGTTTATAGGAGAAGACTAAATGCCTTTTGAATTATCAGAAATATTTATTTTTACTCATAAGACTACCAACTGATTAAGCATTACATATTTTTAATTTCAAAGTCTTTCAAAATGAATGAAACCTCACAGGGTATGGCAGATTGCTATTGCTATATTTTCCAACAGGAGTTAAAGGTTGCCACAATCTGTACCCCTTTCCTCCTCAGCAAAAAAAAAAAAAAAGAGTAAACCCATTCTATTTGGTGGTGATCCTGAATTTTGCACATAAATAACTCAAGAGTCCATAACAGCTTCTAGGATTCCGTAAGCACACTCTGAACTTATTCTATACATAACTCACTTGGACTGGTAAGGAGTGAGGCTGGCAATGGGCACCACTTTGGACTGTGTTCCCCCAGAAGTGTTTGACAGGCTGGGACCTCCAGCTTTTCCAAATGTCTTTGAAGCACCAAAAGCCTTAGAAACAGTGGAACCTTAAAAAACAAACGCAAACAAAAAGGAGTATTATTATTCTACTTAGCTTTTTTATAGTAAGCTTTACCATAACTCTAAATTTTTGAGGTGCCACTAGTGAAATCCTATAATATGAGAGGCAAAGCTTTTCCTTTGTAGCATGTAAGAGATACGCAGATCAAATAGAGACTGAGGCTGGAGGCTGGAAAAGCAATCTAGAATGAAGGCTGCGCACACAGATGTTCACTGTTAACGTCTGCTGATGTCAGCCCCGAGGTCGAGGTAATAATGGTAATGAATCCAGACACTGTTCTTTCTGAAGGCCGCCCTCTTACACACTTCTCTTGCCTCAATGGGCAAGATAACGGGTGAGAAAAAGAAAATCAACTTTCGTAACTGGTAAAACTGACGGCAAGGCACTAGTCACACAAGAAAAAAAGCAAGAAGAAAGACAGGACGTAAAGGACCTATCACAAATAGATTGCCTCCAAATCCCCAGACAACTCCCAGATCTCCACGCGTCTAGAGGACTAGAAAGTCTAGAGTGAAGTCCGTAAGAATGAGTTGAGTAAAGGGCAGGAATCAGTTCTGGTCAAGACACGTAAGTGGGTGACCACTAAGACCCTTCCGCCTCCTTAATCCAAACCTAAGCAGCTGCCCGGCACCAGGAAACCACAGGGATCAGATGAGTTCTTTTAGACACACCACGTATCTGCAAAACTCAACCTCCAAATTCAGAAAATATAATTTAGTTCAGTGATTTCATACCCTCTATATCAAAACATTTTTTCAGAATAGAATTTGGCTGAAAAGATCAATACACCATCTATCCAGTATTTATTTACCGAGTTTCCACAGCATGTACCACACCCTTCTAGGCATTCGTAAATTAGTAAAAAATATACATAGGAGTGTTCCAGGGTTAAAATTTTCTATTCTAACTGGGGAGTCAAGAGAGATCAATACACATGCAACAGTAATTACCTCAAGATTGTGTACGGAAACGCATGTACTTTGTAGAATACATGTGTATACCCATACATAATTTATAATTTCATAAAACACACACAAGCATCCATTCATCCAATTTATTTCATGCTGGGTAGCTTCTCCTCCGTACATATCCAGTTCATTTTCTTTCACTACATAGTTTAGGGAACATTAACTGATTTTCATTTTTTTGAGACAAGGTCTTGCTCTGTCCCCCAGGCTGGAGTGCAGTGGCATGATCTTAGCTCACTGTAGCCCCAAATTCCTGAGCTCAAACGATCCTCCCACTTCAGCTTCTCGAGTGACTGGGACTATAGGCGTACACCACCATGCCTGGCTGATTCTTTAAAAAAAATGTTTTATAGAGATAGGATCTTACTATGTTGTCCAAGCTGGTATCAAACTCCTGGGCTCAAGCAATCCTCCCTGCCCTGGCCTCCCAAAGTGCTGGGATTACAGGTGTAAGCCACTGTGCCCAGCCCAGATTTTTCAAAATGTATTTTAATATAAGGCAAAGATAGACAACCAGAAAAATAATTCTGTGGAGGGAGGGAGAGGAAAAATGTACTATTTGTATATCAGGCTAAGGAAATGATTATTTACCATGTTAGAGTCTATTTCACCACCCTCTTCAAAAGTGTGTGTGTGTTTATGTGTGTGTGTGTATATATACATATATATATTTTTTGAGACAGAATCTCACTCTGTTGTCCAGGCTAGAGGGCACTGGTGCGAACTTGCCTCACTGCAACCTCCACCTCCTGGGTTCAAACGATTCTCCTGCCTCAGCCTCCCGAGTAGCTGGGATTACAAGCACACACAACCACGCCTGATTAATTTTTGTATTTTCAGTAGAGATGGGGTTTCACCATGTTGGCCACGCTGGTCTTGAAGTCCTGCAGGTGATCCGCCCACCTCTGCCTCCCAGAGTGCTGGGATTATAAGCATAAGCCACCACGCCTGGCCAACAGCATATTATTTGAGAGTTGTGTATAAACAGATCCACTTACAAAAGGAGAGAGAGAAAGAACTTGTAAGAGCGAGAGAGGCAGATAGATACTGCGAGGCAGATTAAAAACAACAGGCTGGGCGCGGTGGCTCACACCTGTAATCCCAGCAGTTTGGGAGGCCGAGGCGGGCAGATCATGAGGTCAGGAGATCGAGATCATCCTGACTAACACGGTGAAACCCCATCTCTACGAAAAATACAAAAAAAATTAGCCGGGCGTGGTGGTGGGCGCCTGTAGTCCCAGCTACATGGGAGGCCGAGGCAGAAGAATGGCATGAACCCGGAGGTGAAGCATGCAGTGAGCCGAGATCGCACCACTGCACTCCAGCCTGGGCGACAGAGTGAGACTCCGTCTCAAAAAAAAAAAAAAAAAAAAAAAAAAAAAAACCAAGAGCAATGGGGGGAAAAGTCCTGAAAGTTTCACAGAAACATTAGTCACGTCTTAACCTCGCTTTTCTTAGAACGTTAGCACTGAGAAATAGAAACTAATAGTTGAGGGGAGGAGAGGAGGTGTATGTGAAGCTGTGACAGAAAAAAGGACCTTTAAAAATAAATCCAACCACATTCTACAAATCCAAATTTTCAACGGTGACTTCCCAGATCAAGAGGTTCCTAAAGTAAAGGCCAGAAAGTAAACAAAATGATTTCATTAGGGCCTCTCAGGACCTGCTGCAGAGAAAAGTAAATGAAGAAACCATTTCTCATCCATGAAATTGAGAAGGAGAACCTGTGACCAATATAAGTAATACCGTCTTCAAGCAAATGATAAACACCCACGAGGCCCAAAATGGGAAACCTGGAGACGGATAAGCCAAACTTACTAAGTGGGTCCTGAGGTAAGAACTTAAAAGGAATGCAAATTCGCAGAAAGTCAGAGGGTGTAAAACCTGAAGAGGTGGGAAACTAAGAAACTACGTGGTAAACTATGAACAGAGAAGAATGTATCAATTTGATTTTTAAAAAAAAAAAAAAAAAGTCTGGCCGGGCGCGGTGGCTCAAGCCTGTAATCCCAGCACTTTGGGAGGCCGAGACGGGCGGATCACAAGGTCAGGAGATCGAGACCATCCTGGCTAACACGGTGAAACCCCGTCTCTACTAAAAAACACAAAAAACTAGCCGGGGAGGTGGCGGGCGCCTGTAGTCCCAGCTACTCGGGAGGCTGAGGCAGGAGAATGGCGTAAACCCGGGAGGCGGAGCTTGTAGTGAGCTGAGATCCGGCCACTGCACTCCAGCCTGGGCGACAGAGCGAGACTCCCTCTCAAAAAAAAAAAAAAAAAAAAAAAAAAAAGTCTGGCTATTAAGTATCTTTAAAAGACTATCTTTGGGCCGGCGCGGTGACTCAAGCCTGTAATCCCAGCACTTTGGGAGGCCGAGACAGGCAGATCACGAGGTCAGGAGATCAAGACCATCCTGGCTAACACGGTGAAACCCCGTCTCTACTAAAAAACACAAAAATCTAGCTGGGCGAGGTGGCGGGCGCCTGTAGTCCCAGCTACTCGGGAGGCTGAGGCAGGAGAATGGCATGAACCCGGGAGGCGGAGCTTGTAGTGAGCTGAGATCCGGCCACTGCACTCCAGCCTGGGCGACAGAGCGAGACTCCGTCTCAAAAAAAAAAAAAAAAAAAAAAAAAAAGACTATCTTTGGCTGGACACTCTGGCTCACACCTATAATCCCAGCACTTTGGGAAGCCAAGGACGGAGGACTGTTTGAGGCCAGGAGTTTGAGACCAGCCAGGGCAACATAGTAAGACATCATTTCTACAAAAAAATTAGCCAGGCACGGCAGCATGTGCCCACAGTACCAGCAACTTGGGAGGTTAAGGCTGCAATGAGCTGTGATGGTACCACTGCACTCCAGCCTGGGTGACAGAGCAAGATCCTACCTCAAAAAAAAAAGACAATCTTTAACCATTTTTTCAATCACATACTCTAAAATATGAATCAGAATTATCCTTTGCCAGACACAACCCTGCAATGAATGGCATCTGGAAAACTCCCTTTAGTCCCAGATTAAATTTCAAAACATGATTCCCAAGTCTGACGCCCACAGTCAGCGCGTACCCTCGTGAGGCGTCTTACCCGCTCCCGAGCTTCCGTGCTGTTGCTGGGGCTTGCTGCTTGCCGCTGGGCTGCCTGCTGACACTGGAGGAGCTGCTTGTGGCTGCCCATGTCCTGAAGACCAAAAGGGAAAGCCCATTTTAGTGTGAAGGATTTGGGTTAAGAGATTTAAACTGGGGTGGAAGAAATGCTCTGGGAAAGGGTAAATTTTATTATTTTGTCAAAGCCTCCCATGGGTTAGAATTCATGCTGAGACATTCAACGGCACGCAGTGCATCTGCTAGGGGTTCACTTTGTGTTTTCATTACACAAAAGGTTGACTCCATCTACCTTTCACCTGCTTAGAATTGATAGCCTTCAGTTTTAATTAGGTTCTCCCCTAAAGCCTTGCCCATTTCTCCTGCAACAACCTGCAGGAAAGTCACTGGGTTGAATCTGGGACATTACCACTATTTCCATAGCAACAAATCGATGTCATCAACAGAACCGTGTGTTCACCGCAGGATCAATCAGAAGAAAAAGCTGGGTGGTAAGAAAAACCTAAAAGCAGTTCAATTGTCTCTGAAGTGCTCCTGCTTCAAAGGAAAAGGAAACATTCAGAAAGGATTCTAACCTCTCCCTCCCAAACAAAGCAACCTTATTTTGCAACTGACAGTTGGTGGAAAACGCAAGTTGAAAGAGTCTCCGGTACCGTGAAGTGCTGGTGAACCGTCACAGCAGGGAGAGATGACAATGGGGTTCAGAAGCAGGTGTGTCAAGGAAACAGGCAGATTAAAAGGAAAGGGGGGAAATAAGCGTGTCTGAAGCAGAAAATAAGAAATGCCGCCGTAAGAGTATGTATTTACCCATCACTCCTTACACAAATGTTGATGGAGCTGAAGAATGTGAAAACTGTAAAATACACTTCATTTTGTGAAATAACAGATTTATGGAATTTGACTTTGCCTTAGCGATTGGCTCTAAAAGGCAGAAGTCAACCTCATCTGGGCAGCTCACCAACGGTACTTGCAGCACACAAAGGCAACTCAAAAAAATGTCCTAGAGTGCCCTAAGAACAAAAATGGTACCCACAGCTGGGAGGGCTTCCCACCTGCCACCCTGTCTCTGCCTTCTCCAACTGATGAGTTTGCATTCCTGCTGCGTTTTCCAAGGTCCTAACTCAAACGGGCACGTTACACACTGATTTAATTTACTTCTGCCAATATTACTCTTAACTGGCACGACTAAATGAGAGGTGGTGGTGCCATTAGAGTAAATTAAATTTAGCATAAAATTAAAAAGGTTAAATAGAACCGTTTAGTTCTTCCTATGGAGAGAAGAATTGAGAGACCTTATTTACATAGAAAAAGAGCCTGATTATTGACAGTGAAATTTTTGTGTTTACATTTTGGCTTTTCCATTATCTCTGAATTTACAAAGTGTCACATAAAATTGCAAGGGAAAACTGCTCTTCTCTGACGAGGCATCTCGTGAAGGAACAGTCTAAAATTCTGCAGTGAACCTTTTTTTTTAAAATCAGTAGAAAAAGATGAGTTGCTCAGGAAATAGTACTGGGGCTAAGTGGTTGGAAAGAAATAGAACAAAAGCTGTATCTTTACCTGCTTCGTGAATTATATTCAAGAGAATAAAGATGTAAACATTCAAAAATAGAAGAGTACCATAAAAATACATAAGCCCCTGCTACACTCCCTCCCACTTCCTCCCTCCAAAATTTCTAAACTAGAAAATTCCCTCCTCAGATCATGTCTGCTCGTTTAAGAACCTTGTTGAAAAGGACGTGGTCATCCAATCTTGCTGATCACACAGATTCAATTTCTATAAAAATGTAGCTAAATCAGGCCGGACGCAGTGGCTCACGCCTGTCATCCCAGCACTTTAGGAGGCCGGGGCGGGCGGATCCGAGGTCAGGAGATCGAGACCCCCTCCTGGCTAACATGGTGAAACCCCATCTCTACTAAAAATACAAAAAAATTAGCCAGGCCCCTGTAGTCCCAGCTACTCAGGAGGCTGAGGCAGGACAATGGAGTGAACCCGGGAGGTGGAGCTTGCAGTGAGCAGAGATCGCGCCACTGCACTCCAGCCTGGGCGACAGAGCGACTCTGTCTCAAACAAAAATGTAGCTAAATAGTAAGAGGGACCTACCATAGACAAATTCCCAGGGACAGAAAGTAGAAGAGGGGTTACCAGAGACTGGCGGGAGTGGGGAATGGAGAGCTCATGTTTAGTAGGCACGAGAGTTTCAGTTTGGGATGACAAAAAAGTTCCGAAGATGGATGGTGATGATGGCTGTACAACAACAATGTTGATGGACTTAATGTCACTGAACTGTATGCTTAAAAATGGTCAAATGGGGCCGGGCGCGGTGGCTCAAGCCTGTAATCCCAGCACTTTGGGAGGCCGAGACGGGCGGATCACGAGGTCAGGAGATCGAGACCATCCTGGCTAACATGGTGAAACCCCGTCTCTACTAAAAAATAAAAAAACTAGCTGGGCGCGGTGGCGGGCGCCTGTAGTCCCAGCTACTCGGGAGGCTGAGGCAGGAGAATAGCGTGAACCCGGGAGGCGGAGCTTGCAGTGAGCTGAGATCCAGCCACTGCACTCCAGCCTGGGCGACAGAGCGAGACTCCGTCTCAAAAAAAAAAAAAAAAAAAAAAAAAAAAAAAAAAAAAAAAAAAAAAATGGTCAAATGGGCCGGGCGCGGTGGCTCAAGCCTGTAATCCCAGCACTTTGGGAGGCCGAGATGGGCGGATCATGACGTCAGGAGATCGAGACTATCCTGGCTAACATGGTGAAACCCCATCTCTACTAAAAAATACAAAAAACTAGCCAGGTGTGGTGGCGGCGCCTGTAGTCCCAGCTACTCGGGAGGCTGAGGCAGGAAAATGGTGTAAACCCGGGAGGCGGAGGTTGCAGTGAGCTGAGATCCAGCCACTGCACTCCAGCCTGGGCGACAGAGCGAGACTCCGTCTCAAAAAAAAAAAAAAGGTCAAATGTAAATTTCACGTTAGGTATATTTTACCACAACTTTTAAAAATGTGACTTACCTTAGTTTACCTATTCTAAGATCCACATTTTTTTCATGTAAATTAATGTCTTAACATCACCTCCTTTTAGTAGTACATAAGATAACGGTACAGTCTTGTGATCACTGGATTCTGAGATTCAATGAAGCACAGCATATTTAACCAGTCTCCAATCAAGCCCTATAATATGTACGAATAATAGCTACCCTTTCTTGAGTGCTTACCCTGCTTCAGGTACCGCATTCAGGAGAATGCAGGTACGTGCATTCCTACAGTGCCTGCCAGCGCTGTGATGTAGACACTATTATCATACCCTCTAACAGATGAGAACGCTGGGTTAGAGGAACCACGTAACTTGCTCAAATCGCACAGCTGGGAAGCAGGACATCATCCTGAACTGAGCCTTTTATGACTAGATCCATGTACTTCATCATCATCTTGGTAATTGTGAACTGTGAACAACCAATTCTGGCAGCCGCAACTCTAGTTATGAGATCTGGTAATTAGGAAAAGCTACTAATCCACTTACTAGAGCCAATCCTTAACTCCTGCTCTGGACCAGATGTGCAAATCTGGCACAAGAGACGAGAGACGGCCCAGAGCCAAATGGACGGCAAGAATTCAGTGCATTCTACACAGCAAAAGCTACCTTCCAGGGAATGCATGGCAGCACAGCAGCGGGCCACAAGACCGAGAAAATTCAGTCTACGGCTAAGTAAAAATCCTTCCAAAAATTAAATTACACCCCAAAGCAGTAATGCAGAGACTTAACTTCTGATACATCTTCTGCTTTGTGTCACCTGCAAATCAAACCATTCCAATAAGACAGGTCAACATTATGGTAAGTCTCACTCTTATTCCCCAGGCTGGAGTGCAGTGGCGAGATCACAGCTCACTGCAACCTCCGCCTCCCAGGTTCAAGTGATTCTCCTGCCTCAGCCTCCTGAGCAGCTGGGATTACAGGCGCCTGCCACCACGCCCGGCTAATTTTCGTATTTTTAGTAGAGACAGGGTTTCACCCTGTTGTCCAGGCTGGTCTCGAACTCCTGACCTCAGGTGATCCGCCAGCCTCGGCTTCCCAAAGTGCTGGGATTACAGGAGTGAGCCACTGTGCCCGACTAAGACAATTTCAATGCACATTTTGGAATTCCTGCCTATTTGTGGGCTACACTTAAGTAACTGTACTGGTCACCTCACAAGGCACAAGTTCTGGATTAGGTGCTGGGAGAATACAAAATGAACTTTAGTTCTCTACCCGCTAGTACAGACTGTGCTTCCTTTCCCAGCAGAGGAGAAAGCACTGCTGTGAAATGCCCTGTGAGGTAGAAGTCACTACAGGAAAGCTATTCCCGCACTGGCTCACTGCTCTGGTTACGATGAGATTCGAGAGTAAGTAATCCTGAACAGCAATCTTCTCATCCCTCTGAGCTTTGACAGACACTGGAGAAAGGAAATAAAGGAGTATTCTCCCATAGCCCTGTGTTTCTTTTCTTTTTCTTTCCCCCCCCCGCCCCCTTCAGACAGGGTATTGCTCTGATGCCCAGGCTGGAGTGCAGTGGCATGATCATGGCTCACTACAGGCCTTGACCTCCTGGCCTCAAGCAATCCCCCCACTCAGCCTCCCCAGTAGGTGGAACTACAGTTACACAAGATCATGCCTGGCTTATTTTTTGTATTTTTTTTGTAGAGACTACTTTTGTGTCTACAGCTACCCAGGCTGATCTTGAACTCCTGGGCTCAGCTGATCCTCCCGCCTCGACCTCCCACAGTGCTGGGGATTACAGGTGTCAGCCACTGCACCCGGCCCACAGCCCTATATTTCTGACTAAGCAATAAGTATCCTTCAATCCTTTCATCATCTCTCTTCTTTTTTTTTTATTTTTATTTTTTGAGACAGGGTCTCCATCTGTCACCCAGGCTGGAATACACTGGTATGAATACAGAGCACTACAGCCTTGACCTCCTGGGCTCAAGGGATCCTCCCACCTCAGCTTCCCGAGGAGCCAGGACTAGAGGAGCGTGCTATCATGCCTGCCTAATTTTTTTTTGTTTGTTTTTTTGTGGAGACAGGGTCTCACTATGTTGCCCAGGCCAGTCTTGAACTCCTGGCCTCCAGCGATCCTCTTGCCTTGGCCTCCCAAAGTATAGGTATTGAAGGTATGAGCCACTGGTCACTGAGCCCAGCCCATCTTCACTGGGCTTTTGCCCCCAAAACAGAAAATGTCCAAAGCAATCAATTAAATAGAGCACACACAAACAAAAAACACTAGAAACCTGGCCAGAGGTGATAAAGCTGGGCACAGTCACCTCTCTCTTGTCCTGACTGCATCCAAAGGTTTCAGAAAAATGCTAAGCATTGCTTTGTCTTAGCCTACCTTCCTAAAAGCTGAGAATATGATAACCAATTCGCTCATTTTAACAAAACATTACTACTGCAAAACAAAACTGATGTGTTGATTTAATAATTTAGAACTTTACTTACCCGATTACCCCTCCAATTTAAAGGATCAAATTACAATTTGTGTAAATAAAAATTAATATCTAGCAGGTTCCATCTCTGGAAGGAGCATAGTGATGGCCTAGCCCTACATCTTCCCACTTCTAAAAACCAATAGTCATAGGAACGAATACCAGCTCACGTAGGCACATCCCTCATTACAAACGACATCTTCAGTGAAACCAGGGAACAGAGAAACCCTGTACATTCCAAGTTGTGTGAAAATGAAGCCCAAAACACTATAAATCAAGAACTCACAACAGTGTAAGACAGAAGCAGCATGAATAATTTCAGTGTAAAAACTAAAACTGTGGCTGGGTGTGGTGACTCACGCCTGTAATTCCAGCACTTTGGGAGGCAGAGGTGGGCAGATCACTTGAAGTCAGGAGTTCGACACCAGCCTGGCCACCAGGGTGAAACCCCATCTCTACTAAAAATATAAAAAAATTAGCCAGGCATGGTGGCAGGCACCTGTGATCCCAGCTGCTAGGGAAGCTGAGACAGGAGAACTGCTTGAACCCAAAAGGCAGAGCTGAGATCGAGCCATTGCACTCCACCCTGGGTGACAGACACTCTGTCTCAAAAAAAAAAAGATCTCTAAGCATATACAAGTATATGGAAATACCTCTAGGCCAAAAAAAAAAAAAAACTTTTCTTTTTTTGTTTTTGAGATGGAGTCTCACTCTGTCACCCAGGTTGGAGCACAGCAGCACGACCCTGGCTCACTGCAGCCTCCGCCTCCCAGGCTCAAGTGATCCTCTCACCTCAGTCACCCGGGTGGCTGGGGCTGCAGGTGTGCACCGCCACACCTGGCTAATTTTTTGTATTTTTGGTAGACACAGGGTTTCACCATGTTGCCCAGGCTGGTCGTGAACTGAGCTCAAGCAATCTGCCCAGCCTGGCCTACCAAAGTGTTGGGATTACAGGCGGGGGCCACCGCACTTGGCCAGAAAATTTTTAAAAAACAGGATATGGCTGGGTGCAGTGCTCACACCTGTAATCCTAGCACTTTGGGAGGCTGAAGTGGGAGAATCGCTTGAGCCTAGGAGTTTGAGACCAGCCTGAAGAGCATAGTGAGGTCTCGTCTCTATTAAAATAACAAATAAATAAAAGCAGGATAAAAAGACAAGATAGTGTACACGGAATGTTGCCTTTTGTGGAGGCAAAGTGGAGTACAGAACGAGAATATGTATTTGTATTTGGTTACATTCTCATGAAGAAACGCCTGAAGGATAAAAAGAAACCGCTAAAACTCTACCTCTAGAGGGCAGCAGTGGGCGGAGCGGCGGCAGGGGTAGGAGTGAGACTCTTCTGAACACACAATTCGGTAGCTGTGACTTGAAGTCATGTTAAGTACATTATCTTTTTGAAATCATTTAACCATATTATCTATTCAAGAGTAAAGTTTATTAAAGAAAACAGATGTCTGATTATCTCAATTATATTTTACATTTCTTTAATTATGCAAGTTTTAATGGACAAATATATAAATGTGAAATAGAGATAATTTCAATTATGTATATAACATTCCTGCAATAGACTCACTCACACGATCTATGTACTTAAATACAATTTTCAAGTAGGCAAAAACTTTGGTATGAAGGTTAATCTTTGAAGCTCTGGGCACAATGGAAATTGTTCTCACTGGGAAATGATAAATGTTCATTCGCATTTCTTGTAGCACCCCACTGTGTGACCCTGGGTAAGTTACTTCACTGCCTCATTCACGCTTTTATTTAATAATTAAAAACTGATCAACTGATCTCTAAAATAGTTTCCTCTATCTCAACATTCTGTGATTGTGCTGAATTCACAGCTAAGGTCCAGACCTGAGACTCTCCAACTTTCCTTTCTTTTCCATTATTTCACTTAGGCAAAGGCCAGGACTCACTTCCAGGTAGGAAAACGAAGACAGGATGCAGTTTGTCTCCAGCGTAAGAGTTACTGGGTTCAATTCAATTCCATTTATCCTAAAGCGAAAACCCTACTAATATAAAAGTTAGTTATAGACAAACTGAAGAACCATGTTGCTAAGGTTATTTTTATTTATTTATTGTTGAGACGCAGTTTCACTCCTGTTGCCCAGGCTGGAGTACAATGGTGCCATCTCAGGTCACTGCAACTTACGAGTCCCAGGTTCAAGCGATTCTCCTGCCTCAGCCTCCCAAGTAGCTGGGACTATAGGCACACGCCACCTTGCTCAGCTAAATTTTTGTATTTTTAGTAGAGATGAGGTTTCACCATGTTGGCCAGGCTAGTCTCAAACTCCTGATCTCAGGTGATTTGCCCGCCTCAGCCTCCCAAAGTGCTGGGATTACAGGCACCTGCCATCATGCCCGGCTAACTTTGTATTTCAGTACAGAGGGAGTTTCTCCATGTTGGTCAGGCTGTTCTTGAACTCCCGACCTCAGGTGATTTGCCCGCCTCAGCCTCCCAAAGTGCTGGGATTACAGGCATGGGCCACTGTGCCCCGCATATATTGGTAAGTTTAAATCAAGACGGTGAATTAGTGTGCTTCAGTGGGAACCAGCTAAGCACCTCCGTCTATTGGGAGCAGCAAAGAGACAGTTTTAATTTTTAAGAAACGGCTCCTTCTCTGAGTTCAAACATAGCTTCCTACTGAGAAATCACTTGGGAAAGAGGAGATAAAGACACTAGAAGATTTCAGACAAGCCACACGACCATCTTCCAGCTTCTTGATGCAGATCAGCTTAAAGTCAATTTTATATTTTCAGTGTCACAGTTATAGTTAGTTAATATATGTATTTAATGAGTGATATGTTATTAAAATTATTCGATACACTCTGAACATGTCTTTTCTATAAATTATATCACAAATGTTTTTCCAAATATTCATGACTGACCATCATCTCTTAGTGACCTCAGATTTAGTTCAAAAATTGGCTGATTAGTAAAACAGTAAAATGACGTTGTTCTGCTTACTCAAAACATCAATCTGAAAACATAACAACCATTTGATGCCTTCTACAGGTATGTTTTGAAAACTTTAAATTTTTAACAAAGCAAGATATGTTTCACAGAAAAACTAAAATCTAACCGGCCATTTAAATTTTGATGTTGGCCCCATGCAGGGGCTCACGTTGGTAATCCCAGCACACTGGGAGACAGGCGGGCGGATTACCTGAGCTCAGGAGCTCAAGATCAGCCTGGGCAACATGACAAAACTGTCTCTACAAAAAATATGAAAATTAGTTGGGGCTGGGCGTGGTGGCTCACGTGAGGTCAGGAGTTCGAGACCAGCCTGGCCAACACGGTGAAACGCCGTCTCTACTAAAAATACAAAAAATTAGCCAGGTGTGGTAGTGGGCACCTGTAACCCTACCTACTCAGGAGGCTGAGGTGGGAGAATCACTTGAAGTCAGGAGGTGGAGGCTGCAGCGAGCCAAGATAGTGCCATTGCACTCCAGTTTAGGTGACAGGGTGAGACTCCGTCTCAAAAAAAAAAAAATAATAAAATAAAATAAAATAAATTAGTTGGGTGTGGTAGTTCACACTCCCAGCTACTGGGAAAGTTGAGGTGGGAAGATTGCTTGAGCCTGGGAGGTCGAGGCTACAGTGAACCGTGTTTGAGCCACTGCACTCCAGCCTGGATGACAAAGCAAGACCCTGTCTCCAAATAAGTAAATACATAAATTTTGACCGGGCGCAGTGGCTCATGCCTGTAACCCTAGCACTTTGGGAGGCCAAGGCGGGTAGATCACCTGAGGTCAGGAGTTCGAGACTAGCCTGGCCAACATGGTGAAACCTCATCTCTACTAAAAATACAAAAATTAGCCGGGCATGGTGGCGGGCACCTGTAATCCCAGCTACTTGGGAGCCTGAGGCAGGAGAATCACTTGAACCTGGGAGGCAGAGGTTGCAGTGAGCCCAGATCATGCCACTGCACTCCAGCCTGGACAACAAAGCAAGACTCTATCTCAAATAAATAAATAAATAAATTAATTAATTAATTAATTTTGATCTAATCTGATATTAACAACTACTTCTTCCATGTGGACAGCAGGGACAAGGGAAGTATAAGAGAGCTACACGCTAAGCTGGGCACGGTGGCTCACACCTGTAATCCTGGCACTTTGGGAGGCTGAAGTGGGCGGATTGCTTGAGCCCAGGAGTTTGAGACCAGGAGTTTGAGTCTCGCAACACAGCGAGACTCCATCGCTACAAACAAACAAACAAAAATTAGCAGGGAGCGGAGCGGTGGTGCACACCTGTAATCCCAGCTACTGAGGAGGCTGAGGCAAGGAGGATTGCTTGAGTCCACAAGGCGGAGGTTGCAGTGAGCTGAGATCACGCCACTGGACTCCAGCCTGGGTGACAGAGCAAGACTTAAAAAAGAAAAAAAGAGGTCGGGCGCGGTGGCTCAAGCCTGTAATCCCAGCACTTTGGGAGGCCGAGGCGGGCGGATCACGAGGTCAGGAGATCGAGACCATCCTGGCTAACACGGTGAAACCCCGTCTCTACTAAAAAATACAAAAAAAAACTAGCCGGGCGAGGTGGCGGGCGCCTGTAGTCCCAGCTACTCGGGAGGCTGAGGCAGGAGAATGGCATAAACCCGGGGGGCGGAGCTTGCAGTGAGCTGAGATCCGGCCACTGCACTCCAGCACGGGCAACAGAACGAGACTCCGTCTCAAAAAAAGAAAAAGAAAAAGAAAAAAAGAGTGGGGGCGGGGGGAGAGGGTGAGGGAGAGGGAGAGGGAGAGGGAGAGGGAGAGGGAGAGGGAGAGGGAGAGGGAGAGGGAGAGGGAGAGCGCCACATTCTAATCTCCCGTAGTGTGAAGTTAATAAACAAATGCTTCAACTGAAAGAATTAACAAAGAGCAGCACAAATGTGTTACTTAGAAATATGGAGACAGGCCGGGCGCGGTGGCTCAAGCCTGTAATCCCAGCACTTTGGGAGGCCGCGATGGGCGGATCACAAGGTCAGGAGATCGAGACCACCCTGGCTAACATGGTGAAACCCTGTCTCTACTAAAAAAAAAAAATACAAAAAACTAGCCGGGCGAGGTGGCAGGCGCCTGTAGTCCCAGCTACTCGGGAGGCTGAGGCAGGAGAACGGCGTGAACCCGGGAGGCGGAGCTTGCAGTGAGCTGAGATCTGGCCACTGCACTCCAGCCCGGGCGACAGAGCGAGACTCCGTCTCAAAAAAAAAGAAAAAAGAAAGAAATATGGAGACAAAGAGAGATGAAACAGCTGTAGATCTGAAACACACTGTCTCCAGACAGGAGTCAGAGGCCAAAGAAAAGTGAGCCAGGAGAATGCTGTTTTGTTTTTAAGGACACACCTTGCAAAAATATTCAACTTTCAAAACTATGTACGGGACATGATGGAGCAACAGAGACCAGGTTTACCCTAATACCTAAAATAACCCCCTCCCCCCACCAAAAAAGGAGAAAATATCTGAAACACACGGTTTTCAAGACACGAGACACTAAGCAATGAAGGGCAGCGACTGCTGTGCATGGGAAAGACAGTGAGTGAGTCTGCACCAGCTCAGTGCCTCGAGGGCTTAGGGGGCCTGCCAGAACCCGAGGTGCAGAGATGGGGGCCAAGAGTCTGGGGAGATCACCGTCTAGCTGGCCGGACAGAGGAGCAGAGAAGAGAGGGCTGTACACAGAGAACTCCAGAGATGGGTGGCAGGTTTCCTGGGTAGTCAGCAGAGTACTGGTTGGCCCTTGTGTGTGTGGACACTATCTGAGGCCAGGGTGAGAACCATCTGAGAAGGCCAGAGGGAGCCATGCCTGTGTCTATAGCAAGCTTGAAATCGTACTTGTTTCTACCAGTCAGACGGGAAAAATTCATATTCATGGAGCATGAAGTAGAACAGCCTGTCAGGTCTTGATTCAGTATTGGGAATAACTACGCCTAGACTAAATGCAGCTCTCTGATTCCACCTAATAAATCTTAAAAGCAACACACCAAAAGATCAAACTGTCTCCAAGTTAACTGTATCCCTGGAAAAAGCTCAAGAATCATTAGAGGATTACAAAAGTTTGCAGCACCCAACAAGGTCCGAATCCCAACATCACTCGTCCGAGGCATTCAGTCCGAGGGCCAGGCATGAAAAGAAGCCGGAAAATAGGATCCGTGATGGGAGAGGCCGGGATCAACTGATGGAAACAAACCCGGACCTTACACAGACATCAGAATCCGCAGACAAGGACCTTAAGACAAATATCGTCTTTGTGCTCTGTATGTCCCCAAAATTAAGCAGAGATGGAGAAGAGATTTTAAAAGACCCAAAATCGAGCTTCTAGGGATGAAAATTACACTATTTGAGAAGAAAAATACACTCAATGGGATTGACAGCAGATGAGGCATTGTCTGAGAAACGATGAGTGAATTTGACTGGCTAGCAACAGAAAGTATACACAATGGCCAGGCAAGGTAGCTTAGGCGTGTAATTCAGCCTTTCGAGAGGCTATGGCGGGAGGACTGAGGCCAGCAGTTTGAGACCAGCCTGGGCAACAAAGTTAGACCCCGTCCCTACAAATAAAAATAAAAGTAATGAGTTGGGCATGGTGGCACTGTAGTCCCAGTCCAGGCAGGCCCAGTACGTCACCTCCCAGACTACCAATGTAGCCTGCAGTCCCAGCTACTTGGGAGGCTGAGGCAGGAGGATTGCTGGAGGTCAGGAATTCAAGACCAGTCCTGCAACATGGCAGGACTCCATGTCCACAAAAAATAAAATTAGGCCGGGCGCAGTGGCTCACACCTGTAATCCCAGCACTTTGGGAGACTGAGGTGGGTGGATCATGAGGTCAAGAGATAGAGACCATCCTGGCCAACATGGTGAAACCCCATCTCTACTAAAAATACAAAAATTAGCTGAGCGTGGCGGTGCATGCCTGTAGCCCCAGCTACTCAGGAGGCTGAAGCAGGACAATCACTTGAACCTGGGAGGCAGAGGTTGCAGTGAGCTGAGATCGCGCCACTGCACTCCAGCCTGGCAAAAGAGTGAGACTTTGTCTCAAAAATAAATAAATAAATAAAAACAAAAATTAAATAAAATTAGCTGGGCCTGTTGGCACATGCCTGTAGTCCCAGCTACTTAGGAGGCGGAGGTGGGAGGATTGCTTGAGCCCAGGGCGTTGAGGCTGCACTGGGCCGTGAATGTACCACTGTACTCCAGCCTGGGCAACAGAGCAAGATGTTGTCTCTACGAGGAAAAAAAAAAAAAAAAAATGCCAAAGTGGCTATGCTAATATCAAAGCAGACTTCAAAGCACAGAACTTTGGGATAAAGTCATTTCATAATGATAAGAGTCAACTCTTCAAGTGGACACAAGAATTCTAAATTATATAGATATTTAATAATAGAGCTTCGAAATACATGAAGCAAAAACTAATAGAACTGCAAGGAGAGAGAGAGAAACTTATAATTATTACAGTTAGAGATTTCAATGTCCCTCTCAGTAACTGACAGAACAAGTAAACAGAAAAACAGTAAGGATATAGAAAAACTGAATAACACAATTTACAACTCAACTTAATTGACATTTATAAGACTGCCCAACAACAGAATACATCTTCTTTTCAAGTACACACAGAATTTACCAAAAGAGACCATAATCTGTACATAAAATAAGACTCAAGGCTGGGCACGGTGGGTCACACCTGTAATCCCAGCACCTTGGGAGACCGAGGTGGGTGGATCACCTGAGGTCAGAAGTTCGAGACCAGCCTGGCCAATATGGTGAAACCCTGTCTTTACTGAAAATATAATAATTAGCTGGCATGGTGGTGGGCACCAGTAGTCCTAGCTACTTGGGAGGCTGAGGCAGGAGAATCGCTTGAACCTGGGAGGTGGAGATTGCAGTGAGCCAAGATCAAGTTACCGCACTCCAGCCTGGGTGAAAGAGTGAGTCACCATCTCAAAAATAAATAAATAAGGCCGGGTGCAGTGGCTCAAGCCTGTAATCCCAGCACTTTGGGAGGCCGAGACAGGCGGATCACGAGGTCAGGCGATCGAGACCATCCGGGCTAACACGGTGAAACCCCGTCTCTACTAAAAAAAAATACAAAAAACTAGCCGGACGAGGTGCCGGGCGCCTGTAGTCCCAGCTACTCGGCAGGCTGAGGCAGGAGAATGACGTGAACCCGGGAGGCGGAGCTTGCAGTGAGCAGAGATCCGGCCACTGCACTCCAGCCTGGGCGACAGAGCGAGACTCCGTCTCAAAAAAAAAAAAAAAACCCTACAGCTAACATGATATTTCATGGTGAAAGTCTGAATGCTTTCTCCCTGAGATCAGGAACAAGACAAAGATAACAAGCAAGGCTGAAGATGTTTTCTAATGTATCAGCCATCTGTTTTCCTTCTATAGTGAACAATCTATTTTTCTCCAATGCCTGCTGCTAATGAAGTACTTTACTCCTTAATATGCAAAAAATTCAATAAATAGTAAAGATAGTAACCCTTTGTCAATGCTATCAGTTGCAAGTATTTTATCCTAGTTTAAGTTGACATACTTTTAATTTTTTGCAGTGGGGTATAGCAGACACTTGCTGTGTCCCCAGGCTGGAGGGCAGCGGTGCGACCACAGCTCACTGCAGCCTCAACCTCCCAGGCTCAAGCAATCTCCCCATCTCATCCTCCCAAGTAGCTGAGACTACAGGTGTGAGCCACCACACCTGGCTAAGTTTTTTAAAAATTATTGTAGGTATGGGGTCTTCCTGTGTTGCCCAGACTGGTCTCATCCTCCTGGACTCAAAGCAATTCTTCCATTTCGGCCTCCTAAAGTGCAGGGATTACGGGTGTGAGGCACCGTGCCTGCTTTCCTATTTTTAATACGTAATTTTAAAATTTCAATTTAAACAAATATTCACTGTGAATTATTCTTTGTGCAGCCTCTTCTTTTTGATTTTTGATGGTTTCATTTTCTAACTTGAAAAGATACATCTCAAATTTATTTTGGTATAAAGTGAGGCTTTTACTTTATTTTTTGACTTCGTGTAAGGGCAAACAATCTTTTCCTTTAATAGGGCCAGTGATTTGAAGATTTTTTTTGCCTTTCTCTAGAATCGTCTCTTGTCTAAAGTAATGATTTTTTTTTTCAGCTTCTTTTAGGACGCAAAGAAAAAATGGACTTTTTTTTCTGATTTCATTGTGCTTTTCTATACATTTTGATGAGAAAATTAAATCATTAGTAATTTCATCATCAAGAGATAATCACAGTAAAATAATGTTATATATTCAACTTGTTTCAACAAATACTTACTAAAGGCCAGCCTCAAGCTAGGCACTAGAACAAACATGATCTCTACCTTCACATAGTTTACTCACGGCTTAGCAGTAAACAGGGATAATTCTAAAAGCTATCAGTGCGGTGAGTGCTATCACAGGAGTATAGACTGCATGCTTCACACTTTTTAAAAACAAAAGTGTGCCAGGCGTGGTGGCTCATGCCTGTAATCCCAGCACTTTGGGAGGCCAAGGCGGGCGGATCACAAGGTCAGGAGATCGAGACCATCCTGGCTAACATGGTGAAACCCCGTCTCTACTAAAAAATACAAAAAACTAGCCGGGCGAGGTGGGCGCCTGTAGTCCCAGCTACTCGGGAGGCTGAGGCAGGAGAATGGCATAAACCCAGGAGGCGGAGCTTGCAGTGAGCTGAGATCCGGCCACTGCACTCCAGCCTGGGCGACACAGCGAGACTCCGTCTCAAAAAACAAACAAACAAACAAAACAAAAAACAAAACAAAAGTGTGCATAAGATAAATCTTAGGAAAACACGTTTCTCATTAATATTACAGATACCCTATAATATCCTAGATTTTTTTTTAGTCTAGTATAACTGAATCTTTGTCCATTACTTTTTTTTTTTTAGACACAGTCTCGCTCTGTCGCCCAGGCTAGAGCGCAGTGGCACGATCTCGGCTCACTGAAACCTCCGCCTCCTGGGTTCAAGCAATTCCCCTGCCTCAGCCTCCTGAGTAGCTGAGATTACAGGTGCGGGCCACTATGCCTGGCTACTTTTTGTATTTTTAGTAGAGATGGGGTTTTGCCATGCTGGCCAGACTGGTCTCGAACTCCTGACCTCAAGTGACCCACCTGCTTTGGCCTCCCAAAGTGCTGGGATTACAGGTGTGAGCCACCGCGCACCCAGCCCATTTGTCCACTGCTTTCTAATTGTGCCCTTTCTTCATACATCGTTTCTTTAGAACTGAAAAAGCCTGACAGAATAACCTGGTTCCTAGACCCCAGAATCACTATCATTTTATTAACACTAGCAAGTCAAACTGAATCCAACAGGTAGAATTCCGACTATAGAAAGAGGTATTCAATTGAGTGTTACAACCTACGCCAAAGCATTTTACCTTCATTATAGGGCACTGGATTGCCAATCTTTACTCCAACTGCTTCAGCGGACTTCAAAACTTCTAATTCCATCAAAATAACTACTCTCCTGCAAAAGCAGACAAATAGAAACAGGTTAGAAAAATAAATTCCGTTCAAATGATAAGCTACTCAAAACGCTTTCCCTGATGATCATTTTGATAAAACTGTTTTCCCTTTGTCATCCGTTTACATAAATATTTCTCTTAATCTTTCACTGCGTCATGATCAAGCCTTTTCTAGATTGCAGGGTTTTCATTTCCCGTCTAGTTCCTTAATTAAAATGCAGTGTTCTTGCTACGTACTGTATCTTCAAGGAGCAACTGACACGGTAAGAATTTAGATGACTAAACATGAGAATATATGGCATAAAAAGAGATGACCTGGCCGGGCGCGGTGGCTCAAGCCTGTAATCCCAGCACTTTGGGAGGCCGAGACGGGCGGATCACGAGGTCAGGAGATTGAGACCATCCTGGCTAACACGGTGAAACCCCGTCTCTACTAAAAAATACAAAAAAACTAGCCGGGCGAGGTGGGGGGCGCCTGTAGTCCCAGCTACTCGGGAGGCTGAGGCAGGAGAATGGCGTGAACCCGGGAGGCGGAACTTGCAGTGAGCTGAGATCCGGCCACTGCACTCCAGCCTGGGGGACAGAGCGAGATTCCGTCTCAAAAAAAAAAAAAAAAAAAAAAGAGATGACCTGTTTTCAGAAACACATATCTAAACAATGACTTTTTCTCAGTGAAACCCAATTATGACAACAAGTATTTTTTAAAATGTAATTATGACCCATTTTTAAGAACTTAACAGTTCTTTGATTTTTAACTCTGATTGAAACCTTGTGATAACTTCCCAATGACCTTAGGCCAAAAAGAAAAACTTGTGCCATGGCTTGCCTGGCCGGGCCTTGCTAAACCCCCTCCAGTGCATCCATGGGGCTGCCTTGCCCTCTGCCTTTTGCCCTCTGCCCTTCCTGTTTCCTTTCAGTGTTGCCATCTGCGACAGTCCCTCTTGCCAGAAGGCCTTTGTCCGTGCTGCTGAGATGGTGGTGGTGTGTTCTTTGTCATTTTGCCTCATCTAATACTCGTTTTTTAGCTCTCATCTCAAACATCACTTCAAGAGATGCTTCCTTAATCTCTAGTTGAGATCAGGTTGCTTTGTTCTAGTCTTTCCTACAGCCACAGTTCCTTTCCTTCAGAACACTCTGCTCCATCTTAATTATATGTTCATTAGTGGTTATTTTGTTATTCTCTTTCTCGCCTACTGGACTGTCCTGTCAATAAAGACAGGTATCCCTCCAGTGCTTAATGAAGCAAATGGCCCGCAGTTGTTGCTCAATACATACTTGATGAGCACATCACAATGTCTGCATTTTAAAAAGAACTGAAACTCGAAGAAGGAATTTAATGGGAACCCAATTGGAGGCAGGGAGCCCAAGAGAAGAGACAAAATGACAGAGGCCTGAAAGAGGTTAGTGGCCATGGAGATGAAGAAACTGGCCTAGAGCAATACTCAGGCAATAATCTACCCGGTTTCATCACATTTTACACTTCAAATGGTCTGACTGCTGGTTCTGGATTTTTACATACAATCAATCGGTGTGTTTGAAACCCTTATCAGGCTTCACATCAGAGTTTCAATAAGATAAGCTTGAAATTATCTGTTCCTGAAAATGGTATCTAGATTCCCTGTAATAACTATCTGATAGATACTTAGTGGCAGATATTTAACTACTTTCCAAAATTATACAAATCACTCCAGAACATATAAAAATAGAAGGTTTATGAATCATTCAGTATGACTCTAATACTAAAACCTAAGACGAAACACACACACAAAACCAAAACAAATTTCATCCTGCGATATCCCACAAATCCTAAATAAAATATCAGCAAGATGAATCTAGCAGCATATTAAAAGAAGACACCAATATCAACTTACAGAGAATACAGATGACAAGGACACATTAAGCGACTTTACAGGGATGCAATCAGCCAAATCCAGACTGGGGGAAACTGCATGAGGTGAAGGATCAATGACCTGGTTTCTTCAGCAAATAAACAGTAAAGGAGAAAAAAGGTAGAGGCAGAGCCTACAGATTCAGAGAGACTTAACAGACCGTCAATCTACTGTCACGGGAACCTTGTTTTGGATTCTGATTCATATAGATTGTGCAGGCACACGCGCACACGCACACACGTACACGCACGCACACACGCACAAGTTGGAAATGCAACACTGACAGGGTATTTGTTATTTTAGGTGTGAAATGGGATAGTGTCTTTTTAAGAGGTCTTATCTTTCAAAAATATATACTAAAATATTTATGGATGAAATAATATGATGTCTGAGATTTACTTCGAAATTACAGAGGAGAGTTGGACGTTGCAAGGATGGAGATAAAGCAAAAGTGGACAACAGGTGACAATTTGGAGCTGAATGAGGGCTATATGGGGACTCATCAAACTACTGTGTATTGTCTATTTTTGTAGATGTTTAAAATTTTCCAGAAAAAAGATTTTAAAAAATAAAAACAGAAAGAAAATTAGCAAGCTAAGAGGATTATTATTATTATTCTTTGAGAGAGAATCTCACTCTGTCGCCCAGGCTGCAGTGCAATGGCACAATCTCAGCTCACTGCAACCTCTGCCTCCCAGGTTCAAGCGATTTTCCTGCCTCAGCCTCCTGAGCAGCTGGGATTATAGGCATCTACCACCACACCTGGCTAATTTTTGTATTTTTAGTAGAGACGGGGGTTTCACCATGTTGGCCAGGCTGGTCTCGAACTCCCCACCTCAGGTCATCCACCTGCCTCAGCCTCCTAAAGTGCTGGGATTACAGGCGTGAGCCACCAGCCCAGTCTAGGATTATTTTCTTAAGGCAGGATTTATCGCAAGGAAGAAACAAGAGTTGAGTATTAGGCAATCTTTTTTTTTTTTTTTTTTTTTTTTTTTGAGACACAGTCTTGCTCTGTCGCGCAGGCTGGAGTGCAGTGGGGCGATCTCAACTCACTGCAACCTCCACCTCTCAGGTTCAAGTGATTCTCCTGCCTCAGCCTCCCGAGTAGCTGAGATTACAGGCACCTGCCACCACACCCGGCTAATTTTTGTATTTTTAGTAGAGACAGGGTTTCACCATGTTGACCAGGCTGGTGTCAAACTCTTGACCTCAGGTGATCCGCCTGCCTCAGCCTCCCAAAGTGCTGGGATTACAGGCGTGAGCCACCGTGCCTGGTTGATAATTATTTTTTAAAATATTATTAATACACAGTTATGTTGACAAATTTAATGCCAAACACTTCTTTTTAAATAACAAGTTTATTGAGATATCACTCGCATACCATAATGAATTCACCCTTTCAGAGAGGATAATCCCAGGAGTTTTGCATTCCGCAGTTATGCAAGCATCACCACTCCCTAACTTGAGAACGTTGTCGTCATCCCCAAAAGAAACCACGTGTACAATGACAGTCACTCCACATTCTACCATCCCTGAGAACCAATCATTGAATTTGTTTTTATGAATTTGTCTATTCAGAAATAGGTTCTTTTTTTTTTTTTTTTGAGATGGGGTCTTGCTCTGTCACCCAGGCTGGAGTGCAATGGGGCAATCTCGGCTCACTGCAACCTCCACCTCCCGGGTTCAAGCGATTCTCCTGCCTCAGCCTCCCGAGTAGCTGGGATTACAGGCGCCCGCCACACGCCCAGTTAATTTCTGTATTTTTAGTAGAGATGGGGTTTCACCATGTTGGCCAGGATGGTCTCGATCTCATGACCTTGCGATCTGCCCGCCTCAGCCTCCCACAGTGCTGGGATTACAGGCGTGAGCCCCCGCACCCGGTCAATAGATACTCTTATATAACATTTATGAGTATAATGGATACACTCTCCATAGGTGTCCTTTGACCCCACAATACAAATTCTAATAATCTGTTATTCAGAAATAAAAGCATAAACACGTAAAGTACAAGGACAACTGCTAAAGTCCTGTTTAGAATAAACCTAGATGATCACCAAAAAAGCATGGAGTAAATACACCCAGTCATACACAGCCTCTTGGCAGAGGTACGAAAGAACACGAGGCAAGCCTCCAAGCGGAGGCAGTGCAGTCAGGCAAAGCCCAGGGGAGCGGAGCTGTCTCCGTGACTGGAGAGAGTGAGCTGTGAAGAGTTTCCCAGCAAGGACTGCACCCCATCCCAGCAACGCTTCCACCCTCTCCCGCGACCACGCCCTGGAGGACATTAGAGTGGCTGGAAAGCACCAAGCAAGCACCCAAGGTGGCCTGGACTGGAAGACAAAAGGTCCCACGTGAGAAGGCTGGCAACGTGTACCCCGCCTAGACTATGTCAGAGCAAATGCCAAGTCGGGACAGGACTGTCCACGTGAAGCATGAACAAAATAAAAAGGGATCACAAAGCAACCACACAACACACAACAATGCTTCCGAGTGAAAGGAACAGGGAGGCAGAGACAATTAAAGAACCCACTCTAGAAGAAAGTGCGAGCCAAGAAAAGGAGCAAGCACTCCTCCAAAGCGATCTGCAAAATAGTACGACTGTACACATTCGACCAATGAAGAGCCAAACGATGAGCTAAAACAGGAGATGAAGAAGAAAAGGGAGCTTGAACAGCTAAGAAAAAACAGAACAAAATCAATACTATCATACATCTCATAATTTATAAAGATGGAGGAGCAGAAAAGAGAAGACTAAAAACAGTACTATTATGTTGGAAAACCTTGAGGCAAGCCAATGCATCCATTAGAAAAAAGGTTAAACTAAAGACCTATATGGAGGTCAAAGTTATCTACAACATATGTAAAAACTAGAACTCAGTAAATGAAATAGAAAACAACATTAAGGAATAACACACAGAAAAACTTGCTTGAAAAGAATTGAATCTGCAGACTGAACGAGCATATCACATACCAGAAAAAAAAAGAATCTGTGCAACTGACATTGAGGCATAGCCTGGTTAAGTACTGAAGTTGAGATATAAAGAAAAAAAATCTTCAGGAATATAGGTAGAAAAAGCAAAGCTTATTAGCTGGCCATGGTGGTGAGTGCCTGTAGTCCCAGCTACTTGGGAGGTTGAGGTGGGAGAATCACCTGAACCTGGGAGGTCAAGGCTGCAATGAGCCCTGATGGTGCCACTGCACTCCTGCCTGGGCAACCAGAGTGAGGCCTCAAGAAAAAAAAAAGCAAAGCTTTCTACAAGGGAAGAAATCAAACCAGGCTGCCCTTAAGACTTCTCCAGATCAACACTCAATGCCAGAAGACAAAATTCTGAGGGTAAAGTCACAGAACCTAAGAATAGACAGCCAGGCAAGTTGTCATCCAGTAGAAAGGCCAACAGGCTGATAATGGGGAATATGGCATTAAAGAGCCCGTCCAGAAAAAAGTTATTGAGCGAAATCCAACCAACCTAAAGAGGCAGGAAAAAAGAACAGCTGGAGAAAATTAGGAGTCCTAAAACCAGTGTAACCCAATTTTTAAAAACTAATTACTTAAACCTTTTAGTATTGTTGATTGTTTTTTATTTTGGTGGTGGTGGTGGTTGTTGTTTTGGACTTTTTTGGAGACAGGATCTTACTCTACTGCCCAGCCTGGAATGCAGTGGCACGATCTCAGCTAACCACAGCCTTCACCTCTCAGGGTTCAGGCCATTCTCTCTCCTCAGCCTTCCGAGTAGCTGGGACCACAGGCACCTGCCACTACGCCCGGCTAACTTTTATTTTTTTTCATAGAGACAAGGTCTCACCATATTGTCTGGGCTGGTCACAAACTCCTGGGGTCAAGTGATCCTCCCTACCTGGTCTCCCAAAGTGTTGGGACGACAGGTGTGAGCCACTGCACCTTGCCTAAAATAAGTCATTTTTTGGCAATGAGAATAACAATTCTGTTCATCATTGTATCTCCAGCATGCAGCAACTTGTCGATGTAAAACATATTCCTTTTTCAAAAATTTTTTTTTTTTAGAGATAGTCTCTTGCTCTGTTGCCCAGGCTGGAGTATAGTGGTGCAATCACCGCTCACTGCCGTCTCAAACTCCTGGGGTTAGGGAATCCTCCCACTTCAGCCTCCCATGTAGCTAGGACTGTAGCATGTGCCACCACACCTCGCTAATTTAGGTAACTTTTTTTTTTTTTGTAGAGACAGGGTCTGGCTATGTCACCCAGGCTGGTCTCAAACTCCTGACCTCAAGCAACACTCCCACCTTAGCCCCCCAAAGTGCTGGGATTACAGGCATGAGCCACCACACGTGGTTCAACATATTCTATATTGGCTAAATACAGCATTTAATATAAGAGATCCAAGATTGCACACACACACACACACACACACACACACACACACACACACAAAAGCAGCATTACAAAATAATTATTGTTTTCTGCTGTAAAATAAGGGACCTCTTTTCATTAAAATATACTTTTGAGGCCGAGCGAGGTGGCTCGCACCTGTAATCCCAGCACTTTGGGAGGCTGAGGTGGGCAGATTGCCTAAGTTCAGGAGTTCAAGACCAGCCTGGGCAACATGGCAAAACCCCATTTCTACCAAAAACAAACAAAAAAGATAAGATACTTTTGGGCGAAATCCTAAAAGCGCTGCTTCTGAAGAAATTAGACATAACAAGATTTCTGCATTCCACTTTAATCTTCTGCTCTGAAATTTCTGACTTGTTTCCATGTTTCTCTTCCTTGGGTGCCATGTGTTAGCTACCTGAGTTCTTAACTGAACAGCTGTTAAATTCTTAGCTGAAAACTCACTATTGCCTTTTTTGCTCTTAAACTTGTTCCCATTCTACAATACAGTAAGACAGGAAAAAACCACACCACATACCTTCCGTCTCTCAGAGTGTTCACGATAAATCGGTGAATCTGGCAAACACAGTTGCTGGACAGTCGTTCTTGCTCCACAAGGGGGTTCAACTGTGTTGCCAGCATGAAAGCTGAAAAGCACAGAGATTTCTTTAGCCTCCAAAATCCTGCAGTCTTAAGAACCTGAAAGCTACTCATACCTGTGCTAGCAAAGAAAAATGCCTTAGGCAGGGCGTGGTGGCTCACGCCTGTAATGACAGCACTTTGGGAGGCCGAGACGGGCGGATTACCAGGTCAGGATATCGAGACCATCCTGGCGAACACGATGAAACCCTGTCTCTACTAAAAAAATTCAAAAATTAGCCGGGCACAGTGGCAGGCGCTACTCGGGAGGCTGAGGCAGGAGAACGGTGTGAACCCAGGAGTCGGAGCTAGCAGTGAGTGGAGATCATGCCACTGCACTCCAGCCTGGGCAACAGAGCGAGACTCCGTCTCAAAAAAAAAAAAAAAGAAAAAAAGGAAAAAAAGAAAAAAAAAGAAAAATGCCTTAAATATGTTCCTGAAATGAAAACTAGTCAGACTCTACACAGTGAAAAACTGTATATTTTGCTGTTAAACATTTGCTGCTCCTCTTAAATGTGTGAATTTGCTAATGTGGTCAAAATCATTTAAAAATTCTCTCCTTTCTCCCCTCTATAGCTTCTGACACAGAAATAAAACCCCAAAACAGGAAAGTATAGGGCAGCTAACCCATCACGCTCACTAATGTCAATATCATCCTTAGGGAAATTAATCAGAGAAAACACAGAACACCAGTTAGAGAAAATTAATTAAGCCAAGTGGCAGCTTTCCACTACCTGTAGTCTATCGTTAGAATGCTGACAGCTGTAATTCTGTCTGAATGAAGTACACAGCCAAGCAAGTATGGACTTCATGAATGCCCCCAAATTATGGCAACCAAAGGGCTGGGTGTGCTTCTATTATTTAAATACTCACACATTTCTAGATGGATACGCCATACTCACAGGACAGAGTGTTCAATCCATCACTCATAAGCAGTCGATAACGCGGCGGACTATTCCCCGTAGTAATGGGACGGATGTTCTAGGATAGAAAACTTGATTTATTAGCCAGGTTGTCTGCCCCGTCCCCAGGGATAAGTAAACCGAAGTGGCAGGAGAGTGAGTTTGCCATTAGTTCAACACAAACTGAACTGTTTGCCCATTCTCTTGACATCTAAATCCAAGTAAAAGAAAATTGGATTTGATGATTTTCCCACTAACCTCTCCACTAACATTATTAAACACAATAGAGAGGGAAATAAAACGAGCTGCCTGTACTCTTGAATTCTCACTCCTGACTCAAATCTGGCTGAAAATCAATTACCAAAATAAATAAATAAATAAATAATGAGGCACCCAATATACACAAGGTGCTGTGTAGCAAATGTGCTAAAAATACAAAATGAACAAAAAGTATCCTTGTCCTGAAGGGGCTAACAACTGGGGTGGAGACGGGGAGATGGAGGCACAGAGACCTAAGTGACATGTGCCCATGATCAGGTGGCAGAGCCGAGACCTTTATCCCCACCTGAGAGACAGCAGAGGCAGGTTTCCAAAGGAAGTGAAATCTGCACACAGAGGCCACACTGATCCACAGCTACTGCGCTGCAGCAGAGACCCATCAGACTGGCTGACTGAAAACCGGCAGGCGTGAGCCCGCATTCTGCTTCTATTTTTCGAAACTCCCACTGAAGTTCGAGAACCCCTTAAATAAATGATGTTAACTGAAGAATGTTAAGGAGACAAGTTCATATTAGATGTATTTCTGGAAGTCATGTAAAAGGCTGATGTGAACGAGACAAACCCAAGGGCAGAAAGGCAAGGTGCACCACAGTCACCTATCAACGGTGAGGAGGAAGAGAGGCAAAGCCTTCAATCGGAACCTCCAAAGACAGTAGAACTTGGCAGCTCACGCAGTAATATTTTCAAAAAGCCTGGCTCCTTTCAGGGGTACAAGATAGACTGGCCTATTTTTTGTGACAAGGCGGGGAATTTCCGAAAGTGGACAAATCTGTCTGTCCTTCATTGGATGTAATTTATAATGAGCTGACTCTAATGAAGTTGACAAGGAACACACACAGGTACTTACGATGACTTGGAGGATGGGCTTCATGGACGTCTCCCCCTGCTGCATGATGGCCTGAGGGAGTAAAAACAGGTTTGTGTGAGATATGCACTCAAAGCAAGAAGAAAATGACATGTTTTTATGGTTCGTATTTGGAATATACAGATAAGATTGTAGCCTATTCAGAGCCTGTCAGCTGAAACGTCTAGTTTATCACTCTGGACAAACCATAAAATGGTAAGAGGGAGACACGTGTTTTACAACAAGGAAACACAGTACATCTCTAACACCGGTATCACGTATGTATTCATTATTCATAACGGCACAGTCATTTCCCTCTAGTACTCATTAACAGGGAATTAGATAAATAAATTCTATATATATTAAAGAGATAATAAGGGAATGTTAGGAACAACTTTATAAAACAACCAAGATAAACTGGATAAACCTCTCGAAAAATACAAATTATCAAAACTGATACAAAAGAAAATCTATGTAGCTCTGTATCTATTAAAGAAATTGAATTTATAGTTCTAAATATTCCAAAAGAGAACACTCTAGGTCCAGATGGCTTTACTGGTGAATTCTAACATTTAAGAACAAACAAACAAAAACTTGCATAAATTATTTCAGAAAATAGAAAAGACAAGACTTTCTTTCCAAGTCATTTTATGATGTTAGGTTTACTACGACAGGAAAAAAAAACAAAGACCACCCCATGCAGTGGTTCACGCCTATAATCCTAGCACTTTGGGAGGCCGAGGTGGGAGGTCTGTTTTGAACCCAAGACTTAAAGACCAGCCTAGGCAACATAGCGAGACTCTGTCTAAAAAAAAAAAAAATCTTCAACAAAATAATAGCAAATCAAATCCAGTACTATATAAAATGGATAATATGTCATGACCAAGTGTGATTTTTTTTTTTTTTTTTTTGAGACGGTGTCTCGCTCTGTCGCCCAGGCTGGGGTGCAGTGGCCGGATCTCAGCTCACTGCAAGCTCCGCCTCCCGGGTTTACGCCATTCTCCTGCCTCAGCCTCCCAAGGAGCTGGGACTATAGGCGCCCACCACCTCGCCCGGCTAGTTTTTTGTATTTTTTAGTAGAGACGGGGTTTCACCGTGTTAGCCAGGATGGTCTCGATCTCCTGACCTCGTGATCCGCCCGTCTCGGCCTCCCAAAGTGCTGGGATTACAGGCTTGAGCCACCGCACCCGGCCTCCAAGTGTGATTTATTCAAGGAAGGCAAGGTTTATTTAACAACTGAAAAATCAATGTAATTTGTCACATTCACAGAATAGAGAAAAATCATTATCAACTGAACAGATACAGAAAAGGCAACACTTATTCATTATAAAGTCTTAGCAAACTAGGCATAGAAGTAATGCTTAAACTGATAGCTGACATCTACAAAAAAAACCTATGGTTACCATCACACTTAACAGTAAAAGACAATAACAGGCTACTAAGATCGGGAATAAGGCAAGGATATACCTCTTAACATCTTTATTCAATGTGGTATTAGAGGTTCTAACTAACGCAATAAGGCAAGGGAAAAAAGGGCAGAAAGATTAAAAAGGAACTGGCCGGGCGCGGTGGCTCATGCTTGTAATCCCAGCACTTTGGGAGGCCAAAGCGGGCAGATCTCTTGAGGTCAAGAGCTCGAGACCAGCCTGGCCAACATGGTGAAACACTGATTCTTCCAAAAATTAAAAAATTAGCTGAGCGTGATGGTGCATGCCTGTAATCCCAGCTGCTGGGGAGGCTGAGACAGGAGAATCGCTTGAATTCAGGAGGCAGAGGTTGGAGGGAGCTGAGATCGCGCCACTGCACTCCAGCCTGGGCGACAGAGTGAGGCTCCCTCTCCAAATAAAAAATAAAAATATTAAAAAGGAACAAATAAAACCTCCTTTATTTGTAGACAACATGATCCTTTACATAGAAAATCCTAAGGTATCTATAAAAACTAGTAAGTTGATTTAGCAAGTTTGCAGGACACAAGGCAGGTGTGGAAAAATCACGCGTATTTCAATATACTAGCAATAAAAACTGAAGAATGAAATTTTCAAAAATGCCACTTAGACACCATCAAAAAAAAATTATTTTTTGAGATAGTCTCGCTCTGTCTTGCTAGAGTCCAGTGGCACAATCTCAGCTCACTGCAACCTCTAACACCTGGGTTCAAGCAGTTCTCCTGCTGCAGCCTCCCGAGTAGCTGGGGTTACAGGTGTGCACCACCACACTCAGCTAATTTTTGTATTTTTGTAGAGATAGGGTTTCACCATGTTGGTCAGGCTGGTCTCGAACTCCTGACCTCTGGTGATCTGCCCACCTCAGCCTCCCAAAATGCCGGGATTACAGGCATGAGCCACCACGCTGGGCCTCAAAAGTAAATTATTTAGGGATATATTTAACAGCACATATGTAAGAACTGCACACTGAAAACTACCAACAAGGCTCATGCTTATAATCTCAGCACTTTCGGAGACGGAAGCAGGAGGATCACTTGAGCCCAGGAGTTCGAGACCAGCCTAGGCAACATAAGGAGACCCATCTCTATAAAAAGTTAGCCAGGTAGGGCCGGGCGCGGTGGCTCACACCTGTAATCCCAGCACTGTGGGAGGCCAAGGTGGGCGGATCACGAGGTCAGGAGTTTGAGACCAGCCTGGCCAACATGGCGAAACCCCGTTTCTACAAAAAATACAAAAAGTAGCTGGGTGTGGTGGCACACGCCCACAGTCCCAGCTACTCGAGAGGCTGAGGCAGGAGGATTGCTTGCATCTGGGAAGCAGAGGCTACAGTAAGGTGAGATGGCACCACTGTACTCTAGCCTGAGTGACAGAGTAAAGCCCTCTCTCAAAAAAAAAAAAAAAAATTAGCTGGGCGTAGTGGTCCCAGCTACTTGGAGGGTGAGGTGGGAGGATCACTTGAGCCAGGGAGATAAAGCTGCAGTAAACTATGATCATGTATGTCACTGCACTCCAACCTGGGTGACTGAGTGAGATCCTGCCTCAAAAAAATAAAATAAAAATAAAAATAATAAATGAAGCTCAAGGCCAGGCACAGTGGCTCAGGCCTGTAGTCCCAGCATTTTGGGAGGCCAAGGTAGGCGGATCACATGAGGTTGGGAGTTCGAGACTAGCCTGGCCAGCATAGTGAAACCCCATCTCTAACAAAAATACCAAAATTAGCTGGGTGTGGTGGCAGGCGCCTGTAATCCCAGCTATTCAGGAAGCTGAAGTAGGAGAACTGCTTGAACCCGAGAGGTGGAGGTTGCAGTGAGCTGAGATTGCGCCACTGCACTCCAGCCTGGGTGACAGAGTGAGACTCCGCCTCAAAAAAAAAAAAAGAAAAGAAAAGAAAGAAATGAAGCTGGAGAATTTACAATGCCCAATTTCAAGATTTACTATAAATCTGCAATTTTTATGACAATGTGCTATTGACATAAGCCAACATAGAAATCAATTGCAGAACAGACATTCCAGAAATAGAGATATACACATATACATTCCATTGATTTTATCTAAAGTGACTAAGTCACTCAATGTAACAGGATAGTCTTTTCAATAAACAGGGCTGGAACAACTGAGTATCTATATTAAGAAAAAGATCTATATATCATAGATAAAATAGTAAACTTGAAATGCATCACAGACCATAAGGCAAGGCTAAAACTATAAAACTTCTGGAAGAAAATACAGTACAAAAGATTTGTGACCTTGGGTGGGATAGGCAAAGATTTCTTTTTCTTTTTTTTTTTTTTTGAGACTGAGTTTCCCTCTTGTTGCCCAGGCTGAAGTGCAATGGCGCGATCCTGGCTCACCGCAACTTCCGCCTCCTGGGTTCAAGCCATTCTCCTGACTCAGCCTCCCGAGTAGCTGGGATTACAGGCACCCACCACCACGCCCCGCTAATTCTGTATTTTTAGTAGAGACAAGAGTTCTCCATGTTGGCCAGGCTGGTCTCGAACTCCCGACCTCAGGTGATCCGCCCGCCTCGGCCTCTCAAAGTGCTGGGATTACAGGCGTGAGCCACCGTGCCCGGCCTAGCAAAGATTTCTTAGGACACACAAATACAAGTCTGCAAAAAACAAAACAAAAACTGACAAAAAACCACAACCTGATAACGTGGACTTCATCAAAATTTAAAAGCGCACTTCAAAAAAAGAAAATTTCAAAAAAGAAAAAGCAAGTCACAGATTGGGAGAAAATATATGTAATACTTATATTTAACAAAAGACCTATCAAGAATAAAGAATTCTTACAACTCTTTAATAAGTACAAAACCCAATTTTTAGGTGAACAAAAGAGGTGAACAGACACTTCTTTTGTGAACATACACAAATGGCCAGTAAGGTCATGAAAAGATGCTCATTAGTCACCAGAGAAATACAAATTAAAACCACAGTGAGATACCTTTATACTTTCACTAGAATATCCAAGATCAAAGACTGGTGACTGGCAAGGACATGGAGCAACTAGAATTCTCATAATCACACTGGAAAAGTCTGGCTATTTCTTTTAAACATTCAGTTACCTATGACCCAGCAATGACGTGCCTAGATATTTATCCCAGAGAAATGAAAACGTATTTCCACAAAAAGATTTGTACTTAAATGGTCATAGCATCTTCATTTAAGTCAAAAGATGAAAATAACCCAAACGTACAATAATAAACAAATTTTGTTATAGTCACTCAATGGAATACTACTGAGCAATACAAAAGTGCAAATTACTGAATTAACATGGATAAATCTCAAAAAACATTTTGGTCCAGAGTGGTGGCTTATGCCTGTAATCCCAACACTTTGGGAGGCCAAGGTGGGAGGATCACTTGAGCCCAGGAGTTCAAGATCATCCTGGACAACACACCAAGACCCCATCTCTACAAAAAACATTTTTAGGCCGGGTGCGGTGGCTCACGCCTGTAATCCCAGCACTCTGGGAGGCCGAGGTGGGTGGATCACGAGGTCAAGAGATCGAGACCATCCTGACCAATATGGTGAAACCCCGTCTCTACTAAAAAGACAAAAATTCGCCAGGCATAGCTACTTGGGAGGCTGAGGCAGGAGAATTGCTTGAACCCAGGAGGCAGAGGTTGCAGTGAGCTGAGGTCATGCCACTGCACTCCAGACTGGCAACAGAGCAAGACTGCGTCTCAAAAAAAAAAAAAAATTTTTTTTTTTTTAATTAGCCAAGAGTGGTGGCATGCACCTGTAGTCCCAGCTACTCAGGAGGCTGAGGTGCGAGGATCTCTTGAGTTCAGGAGGTCAAGGCTGGAGTGAGCCATGACTGTGTCACTATACTCCAGCCTGGGTGACAGAGACCTTACCTCTGGAAAAACACAAAAATATTGCTGAAAGAAGCCAGACACAAAAGGGTAGATATTATTTGATTCCATTTATATGAAGTCTTAGGAAAGTCAAAACTAACCTACAGAGAGAAACCAGAACACTGGTTGCCTCGGGTGAGGACGGAGGTGGGGAAGGAGCAGGAGGCGGGGTGCACTGATGGAACTATTCTGTATCTCCACGGGGGCAATGTGGTTACAGGGGTGTGTACATTTGTCAAAGTTCATCAAGCTGTACACTTAAAATAGGTGCGATCTGGCTGGGCGTGGTGGCTCATGCCTGTAATCCCAGCACTTCGGGAGGCCAAGGCGGGCAGATCATGTGAGGTCAGAAGGTCGAGACCAGCCTGGCCAACATAGCAAAACCCTGTCTCTACTAAAAGTACAAAAATTAGCCGGGCGAGGTGGCGTGCACCTGTGACCCCAGGTATTAAGGAGGCTGAGGCATGAGAATTGCTTGAATCTGGGAAGGAGAGGTTGCAATGAGCTGACATCGCACCACTATACTCCAGCCTGGGCAACAGGAGACTCTGCCTAAAAAAAAAAAAAAGGTGCAATTTATTATATGTAAGTGAAATGTCAATGACAGTGATTTTTCTAAAAAGCAGTTATTTCTGGGGGATAGAAGTGGACAAAGTAGGGCAGAAGGTCAGTAATTACATTAAACACCTCTTTCTTTCTTCTTTATAAATGAAATAGAGACAGGATCTTGCTATGTTGCCCAGCCTGGTATCAAACTCCTTCTTGGCCTCAAGGGATCCTCCTGCCTTAGCCTTCCCAAGTGCTGACATTAACACATGTGAGCCACCACGCCCGGCCACACACACTTTTCTGTTCCGTTTGATTTTAAAACCACATGCATATATGAGAGGAATTGAAAAAGTATATGAAAAATGTGCATTATGAAAAAACTATCCATGCATTTCAAAAATTTTTTGCACTGAAATAAAGTCATAATAACTTGTTATAACATGTCTGAACAACATCTAGTGTGAGGAACTAAGAAGAATAAGACATCAATTTGAAAAGAGGCCTATCAGAGCAACATGAATTCTGCTAAAATGGAAGCAACAGTGAACACCAAATTCAAGGTGAAGCTTGGGTGGAAGAAGGATGAAATCACCAATGCTTTATGAAAGAAAAGTATATGGGGACAATGCTCCAAAGAAATCAGCTGTTTACAAATGGATAACTCGTTTTAAGGGACAAGGCCAGGCACAGTGGCTCATGCCTATAATCCCAAAGACTTGGGAGGCCAGGCAGGAGAACTGTTTGGAGGCCAAGAGTTCGAGACCAGCTTAGGCAAGATGGTGAAACCCCATCTCTACACAAAATTAAAAAAAAAAAAATTAGCTGGGCACGGTGGCATGCACCTGTAGTCCCAGCTACTCGAGAGGTTGGGGTGGGAGGACCACTTGAGCCCAGGAGTTGGAGGTTGCAGTGAGCTATGATCGTGCCACTGCACTCCAGCCTGAGAGACAAAAAACGAGACTGTCATTTAAAAAAAAAATTACGGCCAGGTGCAATGGCTCAAGTCTGTAATCCCAGGACTTGGGGAGGCCGAGGTGGGCAGATCACTTGAAGCCAGGAGTTCAAGACCAGCCTGACCAACATGATGAAACCTTGTCTCTACTAAAAACACAAAAATTAGCTGGGCGTGGTGGCACACGTCTGTAATTGGGAGGCTGAGGCAAAAGAATCGCTTGAACCCAGGAGGTGGAGGTTGCCACGAGCCGAGATCGCGCCTCGGCACTCTAGCCTGGGCAACAGAGTGAGACCCTGTTTAAAAAAAAAAAGGCCAGGCGCGGTGGCTCAAGCCTGTAATCCCAGCACTTTGGGAGGCTGAGACGGGCAGATCACGAGGTCAGGAGATCGAGACCATCCTGGCTAACACGGTGAAACCCCGTCTCCACTAAAAAATACAAAAAACTAGCCAGGTGAGGTGGCGGGCGCCTATAGTCCCAGCTACTCGGGAGGCTGAGGCAGGAGAATGGAGTGAACCTGGGAGGTGGAGCTTGCAGAGAGCCGAGACTGCACCACTGCACTCCAGCCTGGGCGACAGAGCGAAACTCCATCTCAAAAAAAATAAAATAAAATAAAAAAGGCACATGTGTTCAAATCTTCACCCCATGGACACATTATTTAACCTCTCTGTACTTCCTTCCTCTGTGGGAATATAAAAAATAGCTATCTTATAGGGTTACTTAAGTACTGGCTATTAAAGCATCTGTCATGTTAGAAATAGTCAAAAACATTACTTCCCTTCCCCTTTCATTCTATAATATAATTAATTAACATACAAATGCTATGTATTCTGTTTACCACAAGCGTTCCATGCATCATCTCTTATTTTATCATGTGGCTCTTGCCCAAATGCCTCCACTATTTGTGTGGTATGTTCGTACCCTTTGTGGCCTGTGTCTTTTGAACGAAAATGGTACTTGCTTTAGCTGATAATAAAAGTCAACAAAGGTTCTCCAACTCACTCCATCACCACAAACACATGTGAAACTTTCATTTTTCATTGATGAACAAAATCATTCACCTACACTGGAAATAGGTTTATAAAATTTTGAATACAAAAACTAATGTGGCCGGGTGCAGTGGCTCACACCTGTAATCCCAGCACTTTGGTAAACTAAGGTGGGAGGATCGCTTAAGCCCAGGAGTTTCAGACTAGCATGGGCAACAGAGTGAGACCCCATCTCTAAAAAATAATAAAAAATAAAAAAGAACTTATCAAATTATTTAAATATCTCCATGATCATTCTTTATTTTTGTTGAGACTCTGTCGCCCAGTCTGGAATGCAGCGGTGCAATCTCAGCTCACCGCCTCGTGGGTTCAAGTGATTATTTTGCCTCAGGCTCCCACGTAACAGGGATTACAGGCACACACCACCACACCCAGCTAATTTTTGTATTTTTAGTAGATGAGGGTTTCTCCACGTTGGCCAGGCTGGTCTCGAACTCCTAACCTCCAGTGATCCACCTGCCTTGGCCTCCTAAAGTGCTGGGATTACAGGCGTAAGCCACTGCGCCTGGCCCATGATCAGTCTTTTTAAAAGTGAAGAACCATTCTTTTTTTTTCTTTCTTTTGAGATGGGAGTTTTGCTCTTGTTACTGGAGTGCAATGGCGCGATCTCAGCTCACCGCAACCTCTACCTCCTGGATTCAAGAGATTCTCCTGCCTCAGCCTCCCAAGTAGCTGGGATTACAGTCATGTGCCACCACACCTGCCTAATTTTGTATTTTTAATAGAGACAGAGTTTCTCCATGTTGGTCAGGCTGGTCTCAAACTCCCGATCTCAGGTGATCTGCCCGCCTCGGCCTCCCAAAATGCTGGGATTACAGGCGTGAGCCACTGCGCCCTGCCTAGAAACATTCTTAATTTGTCTTAAAGACACAAGGCAGTAGCTATAAAATAAATGAAGGCTACAATTTAAAATCACTTCCCAGGTTTCAGCATTCACACATTCCTAATTTAAATATTCACTTGAGTCCAACAACAGTTCCTCCCATTTCTGTTTTTCCCCCAAGCTGCCTTTCTTCCCCATTCACCTGTCCCTTTCTTCCCACTGCCTCATTCATTCATGTAACTAGCAAGCATTTATTCAGCACCTAAAACTTGCCAGCACTTCTCCAGGTATTGGGGATACGACGCAGAGTAAAACAACATAGACATGATTGCAGGCCTCATGGAATTTACAGAAAGTTAACTGATTAGGCCAGGCTCAAGCCTGTGATCCCAGCATACTGGGAGGCCAAGGTGGCCAGATCTCTTGAGGCCAGGAGTTCGAGACCAGCCTGGCCTACACGGTGAAACCCTGTCTCTACTGAAAACACAAAAATTAGCAGAGTGTGGTGGTGGGCACCCGTAATCCCAGCTACTAGGGAGGCTAAGACAGGAGAATCACTTGAACCTGGGAGACAGAGGTTGCAGTGAGCCAAGAATGTACCACTGCACTCCAGCCTGGGCAACAGAGCAAGACTCTGTCTCAAAACAAACAAACAAACAAACATAATACTAATTTAAAAAATTTTAAAATAAACTGATTACTCAAACAACAAACATAAAACTGTATCTGTAATTATTAATAGGTAACAAAAATACTGAGCATTTTCTATGTATCAGTGTGCTAAGCAGTTTAAATTTAATAACTCACTCCATCCTCCTACTAACCTTATGCAATAGATATCACTGCCCTCATTTTACAGAAAAGAAACAGAGTTTAGTATCTTGCCTCAAGTCATGCATCTAATAAGTGAATGAGGTTGTGCACAGTGGCTCGCGCCTATAATCTCAGCACTTCAAGAGGCTGAAGCAGGTGGATTGCTTGAAGTCAGGAGTTCAAGACCAGCCTGGCCAACGTGGTAAAACCCCATCTCTACTAAAAATGCAAAACTTAGCCGGGCACCATGGCAGGCTCCTGTAATCCCAGCTACCTGGGAGACTGAGGCAGGAGAACTGCCTGAACCCAGGAGGCGGAGGTTGCAGTGAGCCAAAATCGTGCCACTGCATTCTAGCCTGGGCAACAGAGCGAGACTCCATCTCAAAAAGAAAAAACAAATAAATCAGTAAGTGAATGAACAGGAATTGAGATCTCAAAGGGATTTAGCCTAGTAAGGGAAGTCACAAACGAGCTGAGATATGAAGATGGTGTTTGCCAGCGTGGGGAAGAGTGAAGAACCACCCAGGCAGTGGGCAGAGGGAAAAGAATGTTCAGAGCCGGGCGTGGTGGCTCACGCCTGTAATCCCAGCACTTTGGGAGGCTGAGGCGGGAGGATCACAAGGTCAGGAGATCGAGACTATCCTGGCTAACACGGTGAAACCCCGTCTCTACCAAAAAATACAAAAAATTAGCCAGGCGTGGTGGCGGGCGCCTGTAGTCCCAGCTACTCAGGGTGAGGCGTGAACCCGGGAGGTGGAGCTTGCAGTGAGCCGAGATCCTGCCACTGCACTCCAGCCTGGGCGCCTGGGCAACAGTGCAAGACTCCGTCTCAAAAAAAAAAAAGTTCAAATGCCCCATGGAAGAAGGTAGGAGTATGGAAAAATACCAGAAATCTAAATTAAAAAAAAAATGTGGGGGTGACTGGAGAGTAGGCTGAGAGTATGCTGTGGATGGGAATGGTGGCAGGAACGTATGCTGAGTGGAAGTGAACAGCCCAGGAAAAAAAAAAAAGAATGATAGTGCCAGTATGGATGGAAAGAAGCCAGAGGGCTTGATAGATCTACGCAGAGGTACAATACACTTCGCTTGGTGAGGGACTGGACGCCCAGGTGATGGACAATGTAGGAGGAATGATTTCTCAACCTCTGGTTAGCACTGAACTGAACAGATAATGGTACCATTCGTGGAGATAGGGATCAAGAGGCCCAGACTTAGAAAGATAACGAATTTGCTTTGGGATATGTATATTGAACTTAAAAGCCTCTGAAGCATGGAATAAGCAAGCAGATAGATTATAGAAGTTTGTCTTTTAGAGTAAAGGTGGCTCAGTACAAAGAAATTTGTGAGCAACGGACATATATTAATAAATGGCAATGAAATTGCCTTGGGGCCGGGAACGGTGGTTCATGCCTGTAATCCCAGCATTTTGGGAGGCCAAGGCGGGCGACATAATGGAGGTCTGGAGTTCGAAATCAGCCTGGCCAACATGATGAAACCCCGTCTCTAATAAAAACACAAAAAAGTAGCCGAGTGTGGTGGCGCACACATGTAGTCCCAGCTACTCGGGAGACAGAGGCAGGAGAATCGCTTGAACCCGGGAGACGGAGGTTGCAGTGAGCCGAGATCGTACCACTGCACTCCAGCCTGGGCGATACAGTGAGTGTCGCCCAGGCTGGAGAAAAAAAAAAAAGAAAAGAAAAGAAATTGCCTTTGGGAGTCAAGAGGGCCTAGAGGGAGCCTTGAGTCAACAAAAATTTACAAAGAGGGGCCTGCAAATAAGACGGGGATAGACCCGCCAAGCTGAGCCACTAAAACCCAAGGAAGAGGGTGTGAGCAGAAGCAGGGCTCAAACGCAAACGCTGCTGAGAACTCAGGTAAGCTGAAAACGTAAAAGGGCTGGATTTAGCAACTTGGAGGCCACTGGTCCCTTCAGCCGGGGTTTTCTACAGCGATCAAGGGGATGACTGGAGTGGGTTAAAGAGTTGATGAGAGGTGAAGAAAGGAAGTGGCTGAAACTAGACAAGAAGTTTGGCTGCGGGGGAGGAAAGGAGAAGAAACAGAAAGTGGCCGCAGGTGGAAGATCGGGAGACAAGCAAGCGTTTATTTACTTTGTTCTTAAGTAGGAAAAAAGTGAGCATGTTTCAAAGACGATCGGAAGAATGCTTTAAGGAAGGGGTGATGACACTAGACGGGCGCTCGGCGGGTCCCCACCGCCCCCCGCCTTCTCCTCCCCTCGCGTTCATCCCCCGTCGCCCCGGGCTCCCCTCCCCCTCTCCACTCCGCGAGGCTCGGGGCCGCAGCCATCCCGGACGGCCGGACCGGCCCCCGGCACCTCCTCACCGCAATGGCCCCCTCGCTCAGTTGGCAGACCATGGCTCCGCCGCCCCGACTCCCGCGCGAACCCCTCGACAGCTGGAACTTCCCCACCGGGGTCCCGCGTTTTTGCTGCGCAGTTATTGGCCCGAGGAGTTGCGTGCGCCGCTCCCGCCCCCGACGTGCGCGCGGCCCAGGGGCGGGCCCGGGCTCTGCGCAGCCGCCACATTGGCTGAGGCACGGCGCACGTGACCCGCTCTCGGGCCCAGGGGAGGCCTGGCGCCGGACTTGGGGCGCGGGGCGGGGCGCGGCGCCGAGGGGCGCGCCGGGAGCTGCTCGGGCGCGGGGAGGGAGTGCACGGGCGCGGGGAGGGAGTGCACGGGCGCGGGGAGGGAGTGCACGGGCGCGGGGAGGGAGTGCACGGCCCAGTTCCGGGCGCCTCTGAGCGGGCTCACGAGGCTTTCTCGCCTCGGTTTCCGGCGAGTGCACGGGTTGGTAGCCCAGAGGAGGTTAAAGTTGTTCCCTGAGACCTCAGCTGCTAAATCGAGTCGCAGCAGTGACCCGGTTCCTCCAGCAACGCGGGGCTGACTTCTCGACCGGGGCCAAACCCTGAGCTTGGCACCCTTGAGGGAGGGAGTCTCCGAAGGGGAATCAGACCTGGTCCCTGTCCTTGGAGAAGAGGACAGTGTGTGGGGGCACTTTATGTCGTGAGTAGCCCCAGCGCCAGGTAGACGTGGTACAGGCCCCAAGAGTGTTGGAAATCAGGAAAGCCTTCGGAGGTGCCATTTGAACCGAGTTGAAGAACGAACCTGTGGGAATTTTCCAGGTGGGCTCCAAAAGCCAGGGTAGGGTTGGTCCGGAAAGCACGAATAGCCTATGCCAAAACATTGGAGAGATGATATAGTCTGGCAAGCCGGGGTTCGTAATGAGTAGTTCAGTATGCAAGGCTGCAGAGGAACAAGTGAGGCCTGAGAATTAGAAAGTCAGCCAAGAGTCAAGTAAGGACGGTTTTGTCCTGGGCTTCCCGATGTGCTTGGAGTAGCGTTGGTGAATTTAAGGCAGAGCACTGACTTCTGTCTCAGTGTTGGAGGCTGGATTGAAAGTGGGGAGTGGTGCCAATGGCATGGACACTAATTATGACACTCTAGGAAGAATGCCAGACGAGATGGTGAGGACTTAAACCGAAGGAATGACCTGGGGGTTGAAAGAAAACGCTGAACTATGTAAGAGAGAGAAATACCTGTTAATTGAATAGTTGCTGGGGTGGGGAGAAAGAAAAATCTGGGGAAGTGTCTCAAGTTTCAGACTTGAGAAACTAGGGGGATCAGGCCGGGCGCAGTGGCTCACACTTGTAATCCCAGCGCTTTGGGAGGCCCAGGCTGGCGAATCACCTGAGGTCAGGAGTTCGAGACCAGCCTGGTCAATATGGTGAAACCCCGTCTCTACTAAAACTACAAGAATTAGCCAAGAGTAGTGGCGCACATCTGTAGTCCCAGCTACTCGGAGGCTGAGGCAGGAGAATTGCTTGAACCTGGGAGGCAGAGGGTGCAGTGAGCCCAGATCGTGCCACTGCACTCCAGCCTGGGGTACAGAGCAAGACTCTGTCTCACGCACAAAAAAAAAGACTAAGAGGACACGGATGATAGCTATCTAGTCTGCTTCCTCTTAGTAAAACCATCACCTGCGTGGTGCCTGTGACAAAGTAGTCTTTCAGTAAATATTTCTGAATGGAAGGATGTTGAGTGAATTGCTGTGAGAGAATATAGATCTTTCCTTAGCATATAAACTAGAGGAAAAGACCACAAGAATTGATTTTATTGCTTTAGGCTTCCTTGAATGAAATCTTTATTTTCTTTCTTTTTTTTTTTTTTTTGACACAGAGTCTCTCTCTGTTGCCCAGGCTGGAGTACAATGGCGTGATCTCAGCTTACTGCAACCTCGGCCTCCCCAGTTCAAGCGATTCTCTTGCCTCAGCCTCCCGAGTAGCTGAGACTATAGGCGTGTGCCACCACACCCGGCTAATTTTTTTGTATTTTTTAGTAGAGACGGGGTTTCACTGTGGTAGCCAGGATGGTCTCAATCTCCTGACCTCATGATCCACCCACCTCGGCCTCCCAAAGTGCTGGGATTACAGGTGTGAGCCACTGCACAGGGCCAAACTCTTGATTTTCTAAAATTGTGCATTTGTAAGATTCCTATTTTCTGACTCATTTTATAGATCGAAAGCAGCATGGATTTGCCTGTGGATGAGTGGAAATCATACCTGCTTCAAAAGTGGGCTTCACTCCCAAAGTCCATTCAGGTCACAATTTCTACAGCAGAGACCTTGAGCGATATCTTTCTTCATTCCTCTTCACTTCTTCAGTAAGTAAATGGAAGCTTTAACGAGGGAATTGTGATCTGAAAAATGTTCTGTTTTGTCATTTGCTCTGAAGTAATCTCTTGTCTCTCTCTCTTTCTTAAATAGAGATCGAGTCTTGTTATGTTGTCCAGGCTGGTCTCAAATTTCTGGGCTCAAGCAATCCTCCCACCTTGGCCTCCCAAGGTGCTGGGAGTACAGGTGTGAGCCATCATGCCTGGCCCAGTAATATCTCTCTTTTTTTTTTTTAATTTTTTATTATACTTTAACTTCTAGGGTACATGTGCACAATGTACAGGTTTGTTACATATGTATCCATGTGCCATGTTGGTGTGCTGCACCCATTAACTCATCATTTACATTAGGTGTATCTCCTAATGCCAACCCTCCCCCCTCCCCCCTGTAATCTCTTTTTGATGGAAAATGCCTGAAGTGCTTTTCGTGGTTCCTTTCTATTCCAGCATGTCCTGTGAACTAATTCACTTCTGTCATCCCACAGGATTAGCCAATCTTTCCTCAGGAAAGCTCTCCTTGAGCCTCAGCTGGGCCATCTTTACTCTGTACATTTACAACGCTGTGTGATTTTCCTTTTAATGTGTGTGCTCTTTTGACTAATGCCTGCATTCGCCACTAGATTGTGAACTTCATGAGGGAAGGGACCATGTTTGTATTTGTTTGTATTTCTTTTTTTTTTTCGAGACAGGGTCTCGCTCTGTCACGCAGGCTGGAATGCAGTGGCGCAATCTCAGCTCACTGCAACCTCCACCTCCTGGATTCAAGTGATTCTCACGCCTCAGCATCCCAAATAGGGATTACAGGCACATGCCACCACGTCCGGCTCGTATTTTTGTATTTTTAGTAGAGATGCGGTTTCACCATGTTGGCCAGGCTGGTCTCGAACTCCTGTCCTCAAATGATCCGCACACCTCAGCTTCCCAAAGTGCTGGGATTACAGGCATGAGCCACTGTGCCCGGCCTGTTTGTCTTTCTATAGACAAAAATAGTGCAGTGTCAAAAATAAGTGCTCAGTAAACATTAATTGAATGATAGGTTGGTAATGTATATAAAGTTCTTAGTTTAGTGACTGGCTCTTATTAGTGCTTAATATGACATATAAAGCAGAACCTTATGTATTTGCAGATCCACAAACACACACCTTTCTTTTTTTTTTTTTTTTTTTTTGAGGCGGAGTCTTGCTCTGTCACCCAGGCTGGAGTGCAGTGGCGGGATCTCAGCTCACTGCAAGCTCCGCCTCCTGGGTTTTACGCCATTCTCCTGCCTCAGCCTCCCGAGTAGCTGGGACTACAGGTGCCCGCCACCTTGCCCGGCTAGTTTTTTTTGTATTTTTTAGTCGAGACAGGGTTTCACCGTGTTAGCAAGGATGGTCTCGATCTCCCGACCTTGTGATCCGCCCATCTCGGCCTCCCAAAGTGCTGGGATTACAGGCTTGAGCCATCGCGCCCGGCCGACACCTTTCAAGTTCAAGGTTGACATCTTTGTGCCAGGAACTGGCACAGTACCTGGCACTTAGTAGGTGCTCAGATATTAATTGAATGAAATAATGAGTTCAGTTTTGAGCCTTGCCAGTTGAGATACTCGGTACAATTAAGGTTATACTTCTTTTGTTATTCTTCTTTTCTTTTCTTTTTTTTCTTAGACAGAGTTTTGCTCTTGTTGCCCAGGCTGGAGTGCAGTGGGGCAGTCTTGGCTCACTGCAACGTCCGCCTCCCAGGTTCAAGCAATTCTGCCTCAGCCTCCTGAGTAGCTGGGATTGCAGGCACATGCCACCACACCCGGCTAATTTTGTATTTTTAATAGAGACAGGGTTTCGCCATGTTGGGTAGGCTGGTCTCCAACTCCTGGCCCCAGAGGATCGGCCCGCCTTGGCCTCCAAAAGTGTTGGGATTACAGGCGTGAGCCACTGCACCCAGCTCCCCAGTACATTTTTATTTCTAGCCTGTTTGTGTTCCTTGCCCATTTTCTAGTGGGTTGTCTTTCTTTCTCTTGTTCATTTGTAGGAGATCTTCATAAATCTAGCTGTGTAATTCTTTGCTATGTAAGTTATTATTTGCTATATACATTATTCCCAATCTGTTTATCTTTTTTACCTTATTTACAATGTAAATTTTGTACATTTACGTTTTATAAATTGTGTATATAGGTTTTAAATTTTTAAATTTTATTTAAATTTATTTTAGAGACAAAGTCTCAGTATATTGTTCAGGCGGACCTTGAGCTCCTGGGCTCAAGCGATCCTCCTGCCTTGCTTGGGGTGGTGGAGTAAACCATCCTAAGCAAGGCATATAACCCAGAAGCTATAAAAGAAGATGAAGTTGGCTGTGGTGGCTCATGCCTGGAAACCTAGCACTTTGGGAGTCAGAGGTGGGAGGACTGCTTGAGCCCAGGAGCCTGGGCAACATAGTGAGATTCCATCTCTATAAAAATTTAAAAATTAGCTAAGCATGGTGGCATGTGTCTGTCATCGCAGCTACTCAGGAGGCTGAGGTGGGAGGATCACTTGAACCTGGGAGGTCAAGGCTGCAGTGAGCCATGATCATGCCACTGCACTCCAGCCTGGGTGACAGAGCAAGGCTATTTCTCAAAAAAAAAAAAAAAAAAAAGGAAAATGACAGATATGGCTGTATAAAAATCAAGCCAGACAAGGTGACATATGCCTGTAATTCCAACTACTTGGGAGTTTATAAAAATATTCTTTGTTGGCCAGGCATGGTGGCTCACGCCTGTAATCCCAGCACTTTGGGAGGCTGAGGCCGGTGGATCACAAGGTCAGGAGATCGAGACCATCCTGGCTAACACAGTGAAACCCCGTCTCTACTAAAAATACAAAAAATTAGTCGGGTGTGGTGGCGGGCACCTGTAGTCCCAGCTTCTGGGGAGGCTGAGGCGGGAGCATGGTGTGAACCCAGAAGGCAGAGCTTGCAGTTAGCTGAGAGCCGGCCACTGCACCCCAGCCTGGGCGACAGAGCGAGACTCTGTCTCAAAAAAAAAAAGAAAAAGAAAAAAAAATAGTGCCACTGCACTCCAGCCTGGGTGACAGAGCGAGACTCCGTCTCAAAAAAAAAAAAAAACAAAACAAAAACTTGGGTATTTTGTGTGCATTTCCCCCATGTGAACTTTAGAATTGGCTTATTAAGTTCCTTTTTTTTTTTTTTTTTTTTTTTTGAGATGGAGTCTTGCTCTGTCACCCAGGCTGGAGTGGCGCGATCTCAGCTCGCTGCAAGCTCCACCTCTGGGGTTCACGCCTTTCTCCTGCCTCAGCCTCCCAAGTGGCTGGGACTACAGGCACCTGCCACCATGCCCGGCTAGTTTTTTGTATTTTTAGTAGAGACGAGATTTCACCATGTTAGCCAGGATGGGATTATAGGCGTGAGCCACCGCACCCAGCCAACTTCTCAAATTCTATAAAAAATGTTGTGGGTTTTTGATTGAGAATGTGTTGGATTTGTAGATTTGTTTAAGGAAACCTGACATCTTGACAATATCAAATTTCCTAATCCAAGGGTATGTCTTCCCATTTATTTAAGGCTTCTTTTACATCGTTAAGTAAAGTTTTATAGTTTTCTTTATATAGGTCTTACACATTTCATGTTCAACTTACTCTCCTTGTAAGGTTTTTGTTGTTATTGTGAATGAGACTTTTCCCCCCAATTACATTTTCTAATTGGTGATTGGTGGTGTAAATAAAAATTAAAAATCATCTGATTTAAAATCATCTGGCTGGGTGCGGTGGCTCACACCTGTAATCCCAGCACGTTGGGAGCCCAAGGCAGGTGGATCACCTGAGGTCAGGAGTTCAAGACCAGCCTGGGCAACGTGGTGAAACCCTGTCTCTTCTAAAAATACAAAAAAATAGCTGGGCATGGTGGCGGGTGCCTGTAATCCCAGCTGATACCATAGTGGGTTATGGTAGCCTCGGAATGAATTTGGAGAGCTTCCTGCCTTTTTCTATGCTCTGAAATCGTTTATATAACGTAGGAATTATGTGGTTCTTAAAGGCTAGTAGAAAAATCCTGTAAAACTATGTAGACTGGATGCCTTAGTGAAAATATTTTCCTTCCTTAGTTTAATTTTTTTTATCAGAATAATATGTATACATACTTTAAGAAATCAAATAGGCTGGGTGTGGTGGCTCACGCCTGTAATCCCAGCACTTTGGGAGGCCAAGGTGGGCGGATCACGCCCACCACGCCCACGTCAGGAGATCCAGACCATCCTGGCTAAGACGGTGAAACCTCGTCTCTACTAAAAATACAAAACATTAGCCAGGTGAGGTGGCGGGTGCTGTAGTCCCAGCTGCTCGGGAGGCTGAGGCAGCAGAATGGCGTGAACCCGGGAGGCGGAGCTTGCAGTGAGCCGAGATCGCGCCACTATACTCCAGCCTGGGTGACAGAGCGAGACTCCATCTCAAAAAAAAAGAAGGAAATCAAATAGTGCTTCAAAACTTACCACGAAAAACAGCAACTCCCTGTCCACTGTTCCCCATTCCTGATTTTTATTCCCCAGAGATAGCTACTTTAAATTATTTTAACTGTTTTTTCTGGCATTTAAAATTTTCATTTATTTATTTCTTTTGAGTCAGAGTCTCACTCTGTCACCCAGGCTGGAGTGCAGTGGCGCGATCTCAGTTCACTGCAACATCCGCCTCCCAGGTTCAAGTGATTCTCTTGCCTCAGCCTCCCGAGTAGCTGGGATTACAAGCACACACTACTACGCCCAGCTAATTTCTGTATTTTTAGTAGAGATGGGGTTTCGCCATGTTGGCCAGGCTGGTCTCAAACTCCCAACCTCAGGTGATCTGCCCACCTTGGTCTCCCAAAGTGCAGGGATTACAGGGATGCCACTGTGCTCAGCCTTCTGACACTTAATTTATTCTTTCTAAACAGTGCAAACGCTGCTCTTTCTTGAGTTTGTATAATTTTAGATGTAATTTTGCTCTCTTATCCCCAACTCACAGGCATATACTTTGGTTTTTGTTTTTGTTTTTTTGAGATGGAGTTTCGCTCTTGTTGCCCAGCCTGGAGTGCAATAGCACCATCTTGGCTTACAGCAACCTCCGCCTCTCTAGTTGAAGCGATTCTCCTGCCTCCACCTCCCAAGTAGCTGGGATTACAGGCACGTGCCACCACGCCCGGCTAATTCTGTATTTTTAGTAGACGGGATTTCTCCATGTTGGTCAGGCTGGTCTCAAAACTCCTGACCTCAGATGATCCACCCGCCTCAGCCTCCTAAAGTGCTGGAATGACAGGCGTGAGCCACCACGCCTGGCCTATACTTTGTTTTTCCTTCATTCCCTCGTGATAACTGTTATAATATAACCAATAGAATATTAAATTTATTGAACCAACATTCAGTGCATACATTCTTACGTCTGTGTAAATATTGCTCCCATGAACCGCGAAGGATGCTTTGAATTACATTTCCTTTGATGTACTGCTCTCGTTTCCTCTGGGGTTAATAAATTGTTATGCCCAGACCTTTTATTCCCCAAAAAAGACCACCAGAGACCAGAGTCAAAGCCAAGCAGCAAGGATCTTTAATGCAAGTTCGAACTTGGTCCCTCCGTTTTACAACATACAAGAGGGCCCTGAACAATGCGTGCGCTTGCCTTTTATAGCCTAATGTAAACAGGACTTGTAAAGTTGCAGAGGAACGAGGGAATTCTCTAGGTTACAGCATTACAATTGGTTAACATTTTAAGTCTATACATTTAGCAGTTTTTTTATTGGTTCCCGCGCTCTCACAAACGACTGTGCTCTTATCGGGGACTTTCCAGGTGGTGTCTTTCTAAAGTTGAGATATATGGTAGTCTTTGAATTGAGAGATATATGGTGGGGAGACATGTAGTGGGATGAGCCCAGTAAGTTGAGAGATATATGGAGGGGTATGTTTATACTGGGCTCAGGAAGTTTGAGAGATATATGGCAAGCACTAGTAATTTAGAACAGAAAAAGAACAAGACAGGGACTTTCACAATGCTTGTCTATACAACATCTGAAATCTATAGATAACATTATCGGTTGGGTCCGGGGTCAACTTGTTAACTAGGCTCAAGGCGCCGCCCGGGCTGTCTGCCTTTAGGGTCAACTTGTTAACTAGGCTCAAGGCGCCGCCTGGGCTGTCTGCCTGTATAGATTTCATTATTTCATTTGATCTCTTTCAAAATCACCTCCATTTTTGTTTGCTCTGGATGTCTCTCCCTAATTCATACCAAGCCCTCTCTCCTTAAAAACAAGTTCGCTCAAATAGCTGTTTGTAAGTCTGTTCAATCACAATCTAAAGTAACCAAAAAAGATTTAAACTTCTGATCTCCACATGCATGCCTGTTAGGTAAAAATAGGAATTGGCCCTTTAAAGTCTACAGCCAAGACACTTTTCTTTCTTGCCAATGGACATTCTTTGACAAATGTTTTCCCACAAGAGATGCCTTTCATCTATTGAAAATCTTTTGAGACCGAAGATCCCCTGCTGTCCACCCCACCTCTCCACTCCTGCAATTAATAATCTCCTAGTGTCGTAGGAAATTCTTCATAGCTTCACTATCCACACTCACAGCCTTCTTGTTTGTTTTTATCTTGTACTGATTCAATTGGAATAACTTGTGTCGGAAAACAAGGAAGTGCTCGAAGATGAATAGAGTTCTATAAAAAAGAGCCTAGGCCAGGTATGGTGACACCACTCACACCTGTAATCCCAAAACTTTGGGAGGGTTAGGCAAGAGGATTGCTGGAGCCCAGGAGTTTGAGACCAGCCTGTGCAACATAATGAGACTGTGTCTCCACAAAAAAATTAAAAGTTAGCTGGGCGTGGTGTCACATGCCTGTAGTCATAGCTACTTGGGAGGCTGAGGTGGGAAAATTGCCTGAGCCCAGGATACCGCGGCTGTAGCGAGCTATGATGGTACCACTGTCCTCCAGCCCGGACAACAGAGCAAGACCCTGGATCAAAAACAAAAATAACATAGGGACCAGTCTGAAGAGGTTCTCACTGGCCAATATTAGCATGATTTGACCATGAAAAAGTGTAATGGTGGTAATAGTTTATGATAGTAAATTGTGGAAGTCCATGGTGGTACTGTAAATATCTGAGTTTACTTTCTTATTTGACTTTTGGGCAGGCATGGTGGCTCATGCCTATAATCCCAGCACTTTGGGAAGCCAAGATGGGCAGATCACCTGAGCTCAGGAGTTTCAGACCAGCCTGGCCAACATGGCGAAACCCCATCTCTACTAAAAATGCAGAAATTAGCTGGGCGTGGTATCAGGTGCCTGTAATCCCAGGTACTTGGGAGGCTGAGGCAGAAGAATTCCTCGAACCCCAGAGGCGAAGATTGCAGTGAGCCAGGATCACGCCACTGCACTCCAGCCTAGGAAACAGAGTGAGACTCTGTCTCAAAACAAACAAAAATAAGTAAATACATATTATGTCTGTGTGAATATTGCTCACACGAAACAAGTAAAAGAAGAAAAAGGAGAAAATTTGTCTTTACAAAAGAATGCCAACTAATAAATTTAGAAATAATGGTAGAATTAGAAAACTCGCCATTTTGTAACCCCCGTGTGATGAATGATTCTGGCAATTATTAGTGGATGCTCAAACCTTTAGACGTAACATCATTAGGAAACACGCTCTTCACATGATCTCCAAGTGTGGCCCTATAGATTATTTAAGTACAAGGGAAAGATGTCTTTATATTGCAAAGATTCAGCAATTACCACCTTAACTGAGTAACCAAACTTAGCTTCCACAATGCTGGGGAGACATCAGATGTCTCCTGATTTGAGGCAACAAGAAGTATATAGGTTTAACTATGTAGTCATTTTGTTTGTTTGTTTGTTCTGCAACGTAGTCTTGCTCTGAGTTCCAATTTCTCCATATCCTCACCGATGCTTGTTATCTTTTGTGGTTTGGTTTTTTTTTTTTGGGGGGGGGGGTTTGTTTTGTTTTCAGACGGAGTCTGGCTCTGTCACCAGGCTAGAGTGCACTGGCGCGATCTCTGCTCACTGCAACCTCCGCCTCCCAGATTCAAGCAGTTCTCCTGCCTCAGCCTCCTGGGTAGCTGGGATTACAGGCATGCACCACTGTGCCTGGCTAATTTTTATATTTTTAGTAGAGACGGGGTTTCACCATGTTGCCCAGGGTGGTCTCGAACCCCTGACCCCAGGTGATTCACCTGCCTTAGCCTCCCAAAGTGCTGGGTTTACAGGTGTAAGCCACCGCACCCGGCCATATTCTTAATAAAAATTGTTTAATGTGAATCTAACCATGAGGAAACAATGAGGCAAAACTAGAATGTGAAACATTTTTCTGGTGTTGAATCTTGAAAAACAAAATTATCATTTACAAAAACCCAAAAAATTGTAGTTGGCCAAGTGCAGTGGCTCACACCTATAATCCCAGAACTTTGGGAGGCTGAAGCAGGTGGATCCCTTGAGCCCAGGAGTTGGAGGCTAGCCTGGGCAACACAGCTAGACACCATCTCTATTTTATATAAAAAGTAATTTAGCTGGGTGTGGCATTACGTGCCTATAGTCCTAGCTACTCAGGAGGCTAAGGCAGGAGGTAGAGGTTGCAGTGAGCAGAGGTCGTACCACTGCACTCCAGCCTGAGCAATGGCAGTGAGACCCTGTATCAAAAAGAAAAAAAAAATTAAAAATAAACTTAAAAATTATAGCACTATCTAAAAAGAGACTAAAGAGAAATAACTAAATTCAATACACGAGAACATTGATCTTGGATTGGTTAGGGTGAGAAAAAGATACAGCAGACATTTTAGGAATAACTGGTAACATTTAAATTTGAATATTTGAATTACTGTTATTTTTTAGTGATAATGATATTATGGTAATATGGGAGAATGTCTTTATTTTTAAAGCAGAGGCCTGCAAATATTCAGAGGTGAACATCCATGATGCCTGTACTTACTTTCAAATGGCTTAGAGAAAAAATGGTGCATATGTGGATATGTCCCAGTTATTAAGCTATTATGTCCAATCTCAGTAATCTGCACTCTACTTTGGGGCCAGAGCTGGGACTTTCTGCTTCGCCAGTTAGCTCCGTGAAAGGCTTTACATCCCCAGGGTTCTAGGAGAGAAGGCAAGGATGGAGGAAGAAAAGCTGTGTTGTTTTTTTTTTTGTCTGTATCCTAATGACAATCTACATGCAAAAGGCTGAAGTTGGGCCTTTATATCCAAAAATTAACTCAAGGCTGGGCACAGTGGCTCACGCCTGTAATCCCAGCACTTTGGGAGGCCGAGGCGGGCGGATCATGAGGTCAGGAGATAGAGACCATCCTGGCTAACACAGTGAAACCCCATCTGTACTAAAAATAGAAAAAAAATTAGCTGGGCATGGTGGCGGGCGCCTGTAGTCCCAGCTACTCGGGAGGCTGAGGCAGGAGAATGGCGTGAACCTGGGAGGTGGAGCTTGCAGTGAGCCGAGATTGCGTCACTGCACTCCAGCCTGGGCGACAGAGCGAGACTCCATCTCAAAAAAAAAAAATTCAAGTTCATCATCTATTGTTAGGCAAGAAGAATTTTGCTATTGCTGTTTACCACAAACCTTTAGTTTGAACTAGGATTTTTAGGTTTAACCTAATTTAAAACAAAAACAGAAGCTGAGCGTGGTAGCTCATGCCTGTATTCCCAGCACTTTGGGAGGCCAAGGCAGGAGGATCACGAGGTCAGGAGATCGAGACCATCCTGGCTAACACAGTGAAACCCCGTCTCTAATAAAAATACAAAAATAATTAACCGGGCGTGGTGGCGGACACCTGTAGTCCCAGCTACTTGGGAGGCTGAGGCAGGAGAATGGTGTGAACCCAGGAGGCAGAGCTTGCAGTGAGCCTAGATCGCACCACTGCACTCCAGCCTGGGTGACAGAGCGGGGCTCCATCTCAAAATAAATAAATAAATAAACAAACAAACAAATAAATAAATAAATAAAACAAAAACAGAAAAAAGAACAAGCTCTGTGGTGTAGCAGACAGGCATAGGGTTTGCCTTCATATTTTCTGGACTGGAGTAAATGTAGAACAGGCAAGCATACCTCTTAAATTAAATAAAATCATTCCTAGTTTTTCTTTTTTGTATTATTTGACCCAGACTGGAGTGTGGTTGTGCAATCCCAGCTCACTGCAACCTTCGCCTCCCGGGCTCAAGCGATTCTTGTGCCTCAGCCTGCCGATAGCTGAGACTGCAAGTGCTTGCCACCACGCCCGCCTAATTTTTGTATTTTTTATAGATATGGGTTCCACTATATTGCCCTGGCTGGTCTCAAAGTCCTGGACCGGGTGATCTGCCCACCTCAGCCTCCCAAAGTGCTGGGATTACAGGTATAAGCCACCGTGCCCAGCCCTATTTGTGACTTTTGTGTGTTGTATTTAAATATTAATAAAATCATATTTGATACTAGCTTTGTTTTTACCTCATACACAGCAAAGATAAATAATGTTTTATAAAATTTTAATGTATTCAAATACAAAAGCATTGTACTGAGTCACAATGTGAAAGGTATTTCTTATTGTGGGTCTTTGTAAACAAAAAGTTTAAAAATACTTGTAAACATTCTCCAGGGCTTTTGGTTCTTGTTTTTTGTTTTTTTGAGACAGGGCCTCACTCTGTCACCCAGGCTTGGACGCAGTGGGGCCATCATGGCTCACTGCAGCCTCGACCTCCTGCGCTCAGGCAGTCCTCCCTCCTCAGCCTCCCAAGTAGCTGGGACTACGGGCATATGCCACCACACCCAGCTAATTTTTGTATTTTTTGTAGAGACAGGGTCTTCCCATGTTGCCCAGGCTAGCCTCCTCCTGAGCTCAGGCAGTCCTCCCTCTTCGGCCTCCGAAAGTGCTGGAATTACAGGCGTGAGCCCCCGCGCCTGGCCATTCTGTAGCTCTGTGATTTCTTCTTCGATTCAAGAGTTGCTTAAGAGAATTTTTAGTTTCCATGTCATTTGTGTTTCTACTTTTGTTGTTCATATTTTACTTTATGACATTATAGTCAAAGACAATATGTTATTATATATTTCTTTTTATTGGAAGATAGGTATATTTTTTGTTAGTATGTGTGTATGTCTCTATATGTGTTAGCTCAGCTTTATTAATTTTATTATGTAGAGCATTTTTATATTTATTTCTTAAACTTTTTAGTTGGAAATAATTTCAGACTTACTTGCAAAAATAGTACAAAGAGGCCGGGCACAGTGGCTCACACCTGTCATCCTAGCACTTTGGGAGGCCGAAGTGGGCAGATTGCCTGAGCTCAAGAGTTCAAGACCAGCCTGGGCAACATCATGAGATCACATCTCTGCTAAATATACAAAATATTAACCAGGTGTGGTGGTTCACACCTGTAATCCTAGCTATTCCTGAGGCTGAGGCACATGAATCGCTTGAACCCGAGAGGCAGAGGTTGCAGTGAGCTGAGATCATGCCACTGCTGCACTACAGCCTGGGTGACAAAGTGAGACTCTGTCTCCAAAAAAAACAGTACGAAGACTTGGTGAATTCTTCCAAATTTCGCAAGTGTTAATGTTTTACTACATTTACTTTATGATTCATTCTCGTTATCTCTCTTCTTTTCTGTCAGCCATTCCAGTATTTTCAGCAGTTGAAGTGGAGAATACTCCTTGGTTCAAAAGACACCATATATTAATCTCATTCTCCAGACTCAAGATCCTGGCTGGGCACAGTGGCTCATGCCTGTAATCTCAACACTTTGGGAGGCCCAGGGAGGCGGATCACTTGAGGTCAGGAGTTCAAGACAAACCTGGCCAAAATGACGAAACCCCGCCTGTACTGAAAAAACAAAAATTAGCTGAGCGTGGTGGTACATGCCTTTAATCCCCACTGCTCAGGAGGCTGAGGCAGGAGAATCACTTGAACCCAGGAGACAGAGTTGGCAGTGAGCTGAGATTGCGCCACTGCACTCCAGCCTGGGTGACAGAGCGAAACTCTGTCTCAAAAAAAAAAAAAAAAGATATTTATGATGTATGATCCAAGGGATGGTTCATTGGCCAATAATTATGAGATAAAGAATAAAAAATTAGCATTCAATCCTCTAAATAGAAATTCTGGCCAGGCGTGGGGGCTCACACCTGTCTTCCCAGCACTTTGGGAGGCTGAGGCAGGTGGACCATTTGAGGTCAGGAGTTCGAGACCAGCCTGGCTAACATGGCGAAATGCTTTCTGTACTCAGAATACAAAGATTAGCTGGGCATGGTGATGGATGCCTGTAATCCCACCTACTCAGGAGGCTGAGGCAGGAGAATCACTGAAACCGGGGAGGTGGAGGTTGCAATGAGCCGAGATCATGACGCTGCACTCCAGCCTGGGTGACAGTGAGACTCCATCTCAAAAAAAAAAAAAAAAAAAAAAAGAAAAAGAAATCCTGCTGATCATTTGAGCCTAGGAGTTCAAGACCAGCCTGGGCAACATGGCAAAACCCCACCTCTACAAAAAGTACAAACATTAGCCAGGCCTGGTGGCACACATCCTCCCAATTAGCGTAGCTACTTAGGAGGCTGAGGTGGGAGAATCTGAGCCTGGGAAGTCGAGGCTGCAGTGAGTGGAGATGGCACCACTGCACTCCAGCCTGGGTGACAGAGTGAGACCCTGTCTCAAAAAATTCTGGTCCCTGTGTCTCTGAGACTATGAGATTTCTTTCCTCTAATCACACTGCACAGTGCACACATCCTCATGTGTGCGGAATGTTTTGCGGGCCCGCTTTCTTGTTTCGAAGGCAATGGTTTGGAGCTTTCCTTGAAATAACACATTTCTGCTGCTTTTGTTTCCTCCTCTCTTCACGCAGACCTGAGGATGAACTGTTTCTGCGAAGACTTTCTAAAGGTTACTTGGTGGGGAAGGACTCGGACGCTCCCTTTTTCTACAGAGAACAAGGAAACAAAAAATTTCAGGAGAAAGATTACACAGCAGCTGCAGTGCTGTATTCTAAGGTAAAACACTCCCAGCTCAAGCAATTTATTTATTTATCTTTCTTTGAGACAGAGTCTTGCTCTCTTGCCCAGGCTGGAGTGTAGTGGTGTGATCTCAGCTCACTGCAACCGTCGCCTCTGGGATTCAAGCAATCCTCCCACCTCATTCTCCTGAGAAGCTGGGATGACAGGCATGCGCCACCCTGCCTGGCTAATTTTTGTGTTTTTAGTCAAGATGGGTTTTCGCCATGTTGGCCAGCCTGGTCTCCAACTCCTGACCTCAGGTGTTCCGCCTGCCTCACTCCCAAAGTGCTGGGATTACAGGCGTGAGCCACCATGCCCGGCCCAGCTCAGCCATTTAACAATGCATATTTCTTCAGGAGATAGAGCCGTCTTGCTAAATTTCATAGCCAGTGTTACCTTTATCTATAATTTATTGAATGGATTTTAAAAAGAAACCTGACAGAATTCTGCGGTGGTTATAGTCTCAAACAAAAGGTAGTTTATAGGCCCGGTACAGTGGTTCACACCTGTAATCCCAGCACTTTGGGAGGCTGAGTCGGGAGGATCACTTGAGACCAGGGGTTCAAGACCAGCCTGGACAATAAGATAGGGAGACCCCTTCTCAACGCAAAAAAAAAAAAAATTTTTTTTTTTTTTTTTTTTTTTGAGACGGAGTCTTGCTCTGCCACCCAGGCTGGAGTGCAGTGGCCAGATCTCAGCTCACTACAAGCTCCGCCTCCCGGGTTCACGCCATTCTCCTGCCTCAGCCTCCCGAGTAGCTGGGACTACAGGTGCCCGCCACCTTGCCCAGCTAGTTTTTTGTATTTTTTAGTAGAGACGGGGTTTCACCGTGTTAGCCAGGATGGTCTCGATCTCCTGACCTCGTGATCCGCCCGTCTCGGCCTCCCAAAGTGCTGGGATTACAGGCTTGAGCCACCGCGCCCGGCCACAAAAAAAAATTTTTAAATTAGCCTGACTGGTGGTGGTATGCGTCTGTGGTCCTGAAACGGGAAGGGTCCCCTTGTTCCCCTCGCAGGGCGTGCAGTGGAGGTGTGGCTCGCTTCTTCAGTGCTCTGCTGCTCAAGCCTCTAGGGGAGCACATAGACGGGCAGGCTGTGGGGCTCCGACCCCAGGGCAGTGTCTAGGGTTGAATGATTACAGTTGAAGCCACAGTGGGGGTGTGTTCCGTGGTGCTATTTTAATTTGCTGTCTCTAGGCGGCTTGTGTTGACCAGCTCAGTTAGGCTCGCCACCTTGTCACAAGGATAGAGGATTTCCTGTATCCCGGCTTCTTGCCTTGGTGTACGGGAAGAATCAGATCATGCGTCGGCTTGCAGAATGAGTGCAGGGTTTTACTGAGTAGAAGTAGCTCGCAGCAGGTTGGGGAGCCAGAAGGGAGATGGTTTTCCCCTGGAGTCCGGCCACTCAGCGACCCAACTCTTCTCCAACTGCTGTGGCCAAACGCTGTGTCGTTCTGCCACTGGTCGATGGCATGCTGGTGCCTGTCGGCTGCTCTTCTGCCGGCATACTCCTGACAATGTCCAGCTGCTTATGTGTCTGCCTGCTGGGGTCTTGGGTTTTTATAGGCCCAGGCTGGGGGCGTGGCAGACCAGGGTGGTCTTGGAAAATGCAGCATTCAGGCGCGAAGGCAGGAGTGCCTGTCCTCACCTAGGTCAGTGGGCACGGCCGGAGGGTGAAGCCCTAGCCAGGGACCCGCCTTTATGCAGCATTCCCTGCCGACCTACCATATCAGTCCCAGCTACTCAGGAGGCTGAGGCAGGAGGGTCACTGAGACCAGGAGTTCCAGGCTTCAGTGAGCTGTGATTGTGCCACTGCACTAGCCTGGTGACAGAGTGAGACCCTGCCTCAAAAAAAAAAAAAAAAGTAATTTATGTGTTCTGAATTTATTCAAGAAACTTCTGTGTTCATATTCCTTCCCATACCTTGTAGCGGTAAGCTTACTGGCCCCTCGCCTGCCTTGCCCATGTCTGTCAGCCCCTGTTGAACTGCATGCCACTTTTATCTGAATGTGTGATGAGACTGTTAGCTTGATGGAATCAGTCATCTGTTACTCTTGGCCGGGCACAGTGGCTCACACCTGTAATCCCAGCCCTTTGGGAGGCTGAGGCAAGAGGATTGCTTAAGCCCAGGAGTTCAAGACCAGCCTGGGCAACATAACAAGACCTCATCTATACAATAATGTATAAATGACTCTTGTTGTCCTGCTTTCATAGTAAGAACTGGAACAAGATCCCTTGAGCAACTTCCTTCCATAGCTTTTAAGAGACTTACATGGGCTTAAAGCAGGAACGTATCAATCTCTTGCACCCGTTCTGTGACCTTGGATATTAAAAGAGTAAGTTTAAATTTGAAGGGTAGGCTGGGCACAGTGGCTCACTCATGTAATTCCAACACGTTAGGAGACCCAGGCGGGAGGATCGCCTGAGCCCAGGAGTTCAAGGCAGGCCTAGGCAACACAGCGAGGCCCTGTCTCTGTTCAAAACAAACCATTTTTTCATTTGAAGGGTATACATCCTACTCTGAATCTTTAACGGGTTTATGCTTGAACGTGCTTGCAGTTTGGGATTAATTTTCCAAAAACGATCACACCTACAACAGCAGCTTCTACAGCTGATAAAATCCTTGCTTTGTAGTGTTATAATAAAGTATTTAGCTAAATAATGTAAGCTTTAGTGATTGCTGAGGGATTAAAGTCCGTTAGGTGTAATGATCCAGTGATAAATGGCTTAATAGTTCTTTTTTCAGAGCTAATCTCTTCAACTTTATGTATGTGCATCATAAATGTGACCACATGGGAAGTTCTTCAAGGAAAACAGGGAAAATAAAAACCGAAGCCAGAGAAAAAAGTTAAGGTTTGCTCTGACTGCGGAGGGAGATGAGCCTTCCTATTTCATGAAGCCAGTATATTGGTGATTATGGTGCTCTGCAATTTTCTAGAAAGCTGCTATTTTCTTTGTAAAAATATTTGTTGTTTTTATCTGATTGTAAAAGCAATATATGTTTACTTCGAAAAGTGCAGAGAAGCACAAAGAGGAAAAAAAATCTCATAACCTGTGATAGGCACTGTTAACATTTTTGCTTACATCCATCCAGCCAGACTTTTTCCTCTGAAAATATGTTTTTACAAAATTGGGATAAAGCTGCCCCTTCTGTTTTGTGACCTGCTTTTTTCCCTCGACAGTTGATTGTGCCCATTTTCTCACGTTATTAAATTTTCCGCTGGAACATGATGCTTTACGGCTGGCTTAGTGTTCCATGACAGAGAAAAAGCCGTACTTGATTTCACATCTCCTAATGTTGGCAAATTGTTCGGGATCATAACACTGCAATGAGCATCTTTCTATGTAAATATTTGTATATATCTGATTGCTTGCTTAGGGTAAATTCATAGAAGGGTAATTGCTGGGGCAGAAGGAATGTATTTTTTTAGGCCTTTGGTACTTGATGCCGAATTGTTCTCCAGGAAAGAACTAGTTAACATCCCTCCTGGCGGAGTATGGGAATGTTCATTTCTCCATATCCCAAGCAGTACTGGTTGTGATGATTACAGTTTTAATATTATATCGGTTTATTTGTGAGTAGAGAATCTGTTCACGTAGATTTTAAAAGTGCAAGAGTGTACAGTGTCGTCTGCCTCTCCTGTCCCCTGACCACGTGATTTTCTATTCCCATAAACTAGCACCGTTGAGTATATTTCCAGAGCGTACTCCAGACGTGTGCAAATACAGCCTTTCACTCCTGCACACACACCGTGTTTTTACATCCGTAACATTCTGCACATATTATTCAGCATCATGCCTTGTCCACTTAACAGTAATAGTTTAAAGATCATTCCATTTCAGTACATAAAGAGCGTCCTCAGGCCGGGCACGGTGGCTTGCACCCATAATCCTAGCACTTTGGGAGGCCGAGGCAGATGGATCACCTAAGGTCAGGAGTTCAAGACCAGCCTGGCCCACAGGGCGAAACCCTGTCTCTACTAAAAATACAAAAATTAGCTGGGCGTGGTGGGGCATGCGCCTATAATCCCAGCTACTCGGGAGGCTGAGAGAGGAGAATTGCTTGAACCCCAGTGTGGGGGGTGGGGTGGGGGAGGTGCGCAGAAGTTTTAGTGAGCCAAGAACATGCCACTTCACTCTAGCCTGGGCGAAAGAACAAAACTCTGTCTCAAAAAAAAAGAGTGTCCTCATTCTTTATTATGGCTACATGGTGTTCCATTAAATGGGTGTATCAATTTATGTAACCAGTATCCTGTGGATCAATGCTTGTTTCCTCTCTTTTGCTATTTCAAACAATTCTGTGATGAGAAACTTTGCACAGGGCCAGGCGCGGTGGCTCACACCTGTAATCCCAGCACTTTGGGAGGCCGAGACGGGTGGATCCCCTAAGGTCAGGAGTTCAAGACCAGCCTGGCCAACGTGGTGAAACCCCGTCTCTACTAAAAATACAAAAATAAACTGGGCATGGTGGCACGTGCCTGTAACCCTAGCTACTTGGGAGGCTGAGGCAGGAGAATCACTTGGAACGCAGGAGGCGGAGGCTGCAGCAAGCTGAGATCGCCCCACTGCACTTCCGCCTGGACAACAAAGAGAGACTCTGCCTCAGAAAAAGAAAAAAACCCTTGCATGAATGTCATTTTTCGTATATAACTGTATGATAAATGATTGTATCTGTAGGATTAATTCCTAGAAGGGGAATTGCTGGGTCAATGGATATTTTATATGTATGTAAGATATATATACATGTAGAATTTTGACATATATTGCTAAATTACCCTCGGTAATTATGAAACCAGTGTACACCCCCACTAACTGCATAATGAGAATGTCCATTATCCCACTCCTTGACCAACTCTGTGTGCCATCAATTTTATTTTGCTTTGCCTGATAGGTAAAAAATGGCCTTTCTGTACAGTTTTAATTTGCATTTTATTGATTGTATGAGGCTGAGCATTTTTTTTCACATATTTAAAAGCCATTTTTATTTCCTGTGAGAACTGTCCATACCGGTGCCCATTTTCCTGTTGATTTATTGGTTGTCATCTTAGTGATCTGTAGGAAATCTTGACAAAGTAAAGAAAGTAGCTCTTTGCCTATAATATGAATTGCAGATATTTTTTCCAGTTCAGTGTTTGCCTTTTGCTTGTATTTGTTTTTGGTGTGAAGATATTGTTTATTTTCAGGTGGTCAAGTTTATTAACCTTTTATGGCCTCTGGGTTTTGTGTCATAGAGATTCTTCCAGCATTACTTTGCATGCTTTCTACAGTTCTTCCAGTGCTCCTGTTGCTTTGTTTTTACGTTAAGAATTTGATATATGGCCGGGCGCGGTGGCTCAAGCCTGTAATCCCAGCACTTTGGGAGGCCGAGACGGGCGGATCACGAGGTCAGGAGATCGAGACCATCCTGGCTAACACGGTGAAACCCCGTCTCTACTAAAAAATACAAAAAACTAGCCGGGCGACGTGGCGGCGCCTGTAGTCCCAGCTACCCGGGAGGCTGAGACAGGAGAATGGTGTGAACCCGGGAGGCGGAGCTTGCACTGAGCTGAGATCCGGCCACAGCACTCCAGCCTGGGTGACAGAGCGAGACTCCGTCTCAAAAAAAAAAAAAAAAAAAGAATTTGATATATTTGGAATTTATCCAATGAAAGATTTATCACTTTATTTTGCTCATTGTCTACCTTCTTATCCATATATATGTATTTATTTTATTATGATTATTTTTTTTTTTTTTGAGACAGAGGCTGGAGTGCAGTGGTATGATCTCAGCTCCCCACAACCTCTGCCTCCTGAATCCAAGCAATTCTTCTGCCTCACCCACCCAAGTAACTGGGATTACAGGCGTGTGCCACCACGCCCGGCTAATTTTTGTATTTTTCTTAGTAGAGATGGGTTTTTGTCATGTTGGTCAGGCTGGTCCCGAACTCCTGGCCTCAAGTGATCCACCTGCCTCAACCTCCCAAAGTGCTGAGATTGCAGGCCTGAGCCACCGCATCAGGTCTTATCCCAGTACTTTTATTGAATACTCACCATCTTTCCTACCTTTACTTGAGAACCATATTTATAGTTATTATTAATCCTTGCCAATTTGATGATAGAAAAAAGTACTCTTTTTTGTTTGTTTGTTTGTCTGTTTGTGACCGTCTAGCTCTGTCATTCAGGCACTATCTCAGCTCACTGCAACCTCCACCTCCCAGGTTCAAGCCATTCTCATGCCTCTGCCTCCCAAGTAGCCGGGATTGCAGGCAGACATTACCATGCCCTGCTATTTTTTTATATTTTTAGTAGAGACAGGATTTTGCCATGTTGGTCAGGCTGGTCTCGAGCTCCTGGCCTCAAGTGATCCACCTGCCTCAGCCTGGAATTATAGATGTGAGGCCCGACGCCCAGCCTAGTATCCCTTTTTTTGCATTCATTTTCATCTATTTGGCTATCCGTATGTGAATTAATCATTTGTTTTCTGTAACTATTTATGTTTCTCCTTGTGTGAATTTCTATGTGTGCTACCCACCCTTTGTTATAGTCAGGAAATGGGATATTATGCTTGCAGGTATTTCCCTCAGTTTCTTTCGCCTTCAGTGTTGTTTGTGGTTGAAGCTGTATCTGACAAAGTGCTTTTAATACTGATGTCCTCACTTGCTCTTCACAGCTTTGCTCTCAGGTAGTTAAAACGTAAGCTGAAGCACAAAAAGGTTCAGTAACTTTCCCAGTTTCACACAGTCTTTGGTACTAGAGCCCGTAATATCTGAAAAATGTACTTTAGAGATGCTAGTTTCCATTTATACCTTTAACCAGTTCATTGTTTTGCAGGGAGTGTCACATTCAAGGCCTAACACTGAGGACATGTCGCTGTGCTATGCTAACCGCTCGGCAGCCCTCTTCCACCTGGGTCAGTACGAGGTGAGTATCCAGATACCTGGTGTGCACGGAGAGGATCCGGAGGGCCTTCACTGGAGGACTAGACCTTCATCTCTGCTTCTTCCATGGAGCACTCAAATCAGGTCATGCTGCTGTTGGTTGAATTGGAAGCACATTAGCATCTACCTAAAGTTGGGTTGGGCGCTCACACCTGTAATTTCAGCACTTTGGGAGGTCAAGGCGGGCAGATCACCTGAGGTCAAGAATTCAAGACCAGCCTGGCCAAACACGGTGAAATCCCATCTCTACTAGAAATAACAGGGATAAAAATTAGCCGAGTGTAGTGTAGTGTACTCCCAGCTACTAAGGAGGCTGAGGCAGGAGAATCACTCAGGAGGTGGAGGTTACAGTGAGCCAAGATCACGCCACTGCACTCCAGCCTGGGTGACAGAGTGAGACTCTATCTCAAAAAAATGTACAAGGCCAGACACGGTAGCTCACACCTGCAATCCCAGCACTTTGGGAGGCCAAGGCAGGCGGATCACGAGGTCTGGAGTTCGAGACCATCCTGGCTAACATGGTGAAACCCCATCTCTACTAAAAATACAAAAATGAACTGGGCGTGGTGGCAGGCACCTATAGTCCCAGCTACTCGGGAGGCTGAGGGAGGAGTATTGCTTGAACCTGGGAGGCGGAGGTTGCAGTGAGCCCAGATTGCACCACTGCACTGCAGCCTGGGCGACAGAGCAAGACTCCGTCTCAAAAAATATATATAAATAAGGCTGGGCGCAGTGGCTCAAGCCTGTAATCCCAGCACTTTGGGAGGCCGAGACGGGTGGATCACAAGGTCAGGAGATCGAGACCATCCTGGCTAACACGGTGAAACCTCATCTCGCTGGGCGTGGTGGCTCAAGCCTGTAATCCCAGCACTTTGGGAGGCCAAGACGGGCGGATCACAAGGTCAGAAGATCGAGACCATCCTGGCTAACACGGTGAAACCCCGTCTCTACTAAAAAAAAATACAGAAAAAAAAAAAAGAGAAGTCTAAGGACAAGCTCTAAAATGCCATTTTGATACATCTGTTTCAGAATTCTACAAAAATTCAAATTATACCCTAGAGTTGAGAACTATTGGAATAGTAAGAGGTCCACATTTAACTGCCCTTCAGACTAAAAGAGAAAAGCAGGAATCTAACTCTAGACCCTAAGCAACAAAGACCTGGACTACTGAGGCCAATGATTAGGAAGAAGAACATTTAATGTATTTCCAATACATTTAACCCTTTATAACTTTTCTTGTTTGTTGTTTTTTGTTTTTTTTTTTTGAGACGGAGTCTCGCTCTGTCGCCCAGGCTGGAGTGCAGTGGCTGGATCTCATCTCACTGCAAGCTCTGCCTCCCGGGTTTACACCATTCTCCTGCCTCAGCCTCCCAAGTAGGTGGGACTACAGGCGCCCGCCACCACGCCTGGCTAGTTTTTTATATATTTTAGTAGAGACGGGGTTTCACCGTGTTAGCCAGGATGGTCTCGATCTCCTGACCTCGTGATCTGCCCATCTCGGCCTCCCAAAGTGCTGGGATTACAGGCTTGAGCCACCGCGCTCGGCCACCCTTTATAACTTTTCTATACTGATTGTTTCTATTTTCCTTTTTCTTTTTTTGAGACAGGGTCTCTGTCACCCAGGTTGGAGTGCAGTGACTCGATCATAGATAACTGTAACCTCGAACTCCTGGGCTCAAGCAATCTTCCTGGTTTAGTCTCCTGAGTAGCTAGGACTATAGGCCTGTGCCGCCAGGCCTGGCTAATTTTTCAATTTTTTGTAGAGCCCAGGGTCTCATCTATGTTGTCCAGGTTGGTCTCGAACTCCTGGACTCAAGTGATCCTCCCACCTCAGTCTCCCATAATGCTGGGATTACAGGCGTGAGCCACCATGCCCAAATGTTTTTCTTCTTATAATAATGATTATCATTTATTCAGCATGCACTGTGTTCCAGGTGCTCTTTTTGGCATGTGAGATACATTATTTCCTTTTATCCTTAAAACAACACTGGGAGATATTATCCCTGTTTTTTAGATAAAATTAAGACACTGAGAAATTAAGTCGATTGCACAAGGTCATGTGGCTAGTAAGAGGCAGAGTGTGTTTGTTTCTTTGTTTGTTTGTGAGTGAGACAGAGTCTCGCTGTCACCCAGGCTAGAGTGCAGTGGTGTGATCTCGGCTCGCTGCAACCTCGGCCTCCCAGGTTTAAGCGATTCTCCTGCCTCAGCCTCCTGAGTAGCTGGGACTACAGGTGCATGCTACCACGCCTGGCTCATTTTTTGTATTTTTAGTAGAGACGGGGTTTCATTGTGTTGGCCAAGATGGTCTTGATCACCTGACGTTGTGATCTGCCCAGCTCGGCCTCCTAAAGTGCTGGGATTACAGGCGTGAGCCACCATGCCCGGCTGGCAGAGTGTATTTGAATGCTGTCTGCTTGGACTCAAAGCCTGCCTCTTTTTTTTTTTTTTCCAAAGCCTGCCTCTTAGTCACCATACTATAATTCTTCTACCCAGAAGACTTTTTTTCCTTGAAAAATAGAAATATTTAATCCAAGAACATTAAGCATACCAATATCCTCAACAAGTATTGCTAATCACTGAAAGGATCACACAGAACTATATGATCTAAATAATCATGTGGTTGTAATTGTTCCATTTTTAATAATCCTTAACTTTCCTATAGATTTTTGGAAATACTTTCAGTAAACATTGAAGACTAGGGACCAAGGGTCATTGTGGGATTTTCTTTCTGTTTTCAGACATGTCTTAAAGACATTATCAGAGCACAGACGCATGGCTATCCAGAAAGACTGCAGCCCAAGATCATGTTACGTAAAGCAGAATGTCTGGTGGCCCTGGGGAGACTACAGGAGGCAAGCCAGACCATCGGTGATCTTGAAAGGAACTTCACACCCACACCAACCCTAGCAGATGTTCCCCCTCAGACTCTGCAGAGAAACCTCCATCATCTGAAAATGAAGGTACAGGAAAAGGAGAATCTCACAGAAACCTTCCCAGCAACTCTGGCAAAAACCCTTGAGGATGTGGCGCTCGGGGGAGAGAATGAACAACTTTCCAATGCTTCATCATCCGTCGGCTTGTGCATAGATCCTTTAAAAGGTCGCTATCTCGTTGCCACCAAAGATATTCTCCCAGGAGAGCTCCTGGTGAAGGAGGATGCTTTTGTGAGTGTTCTCAACCCAGGAGAACTGCCACCACCGCATCACGGCCTAGACAGCCAATGGGACACCAGAGTCACCAATGGGGACCTCTATTGTCACCGATGTTTGAAGCACACTTTGGCCACAGTTCCGTGTGACGGATGCAGTTATGCCAAGTATTGCAGCCAGGAGTGTTTGCAGCAGGCCTGGGAGCTCTACCACAGGACAGAATGTCCTCTGGGGGCGCTGCTGCTCACACTGGGTGTCTTTTGCCACATTGCCCTGAGGTTGACTCTTGTGGTGGGATTTGAGGATGTTCGCAAAATCGTAAAGAAGCTTTGTGTCAAGATTAGTAACAAGGACATCTGTTTACCAGAAAGCAACAATCAGGTCAAGACACTTAATTGTGGCCGAGGAGAGAGTGAGAAAAATGGCAACAGGGTTGAAACCCCGATTCCTGGATGCGATGCTAATGGGAAGTATGATAGTAATTATAATGCTGTCTTCAACCTTTTGCCCCATACTGAAAACCATAGCCCAGAGCACAAATTCCTCTGTGCTCTCTGTGCTTCTGTACTGTGCAGGCAGCTAGAAGCAGCCAGTTCACAGGCCATCCCAACAGGTGTGAACTCCTCTCAGCTTACAGCAGCAGTGACACCTGAGTTGTGTCCCGATGTGACTATCTGGGGAGTGGCAATGCTGAGACACATGTTACAGCTGCAGTGTAATGCTCAGGCGATAACCACCATACAACACACAGGTAAGAGGGACACTGACGCTCAGGCGATGACCACCGTACAACACACAGGTAAGTGGGCAGATCGCAAGGTCCAGAGATCAAGACCATCCTGGCCAACGTGGTGAAACCCTGTCTCTACTAAAAATAAAATTTAAAAAAATTAGCTGGGCGTGGTGGTGCACACCTGTAGTCCCAGCTACTCGGGAGGGTGAGACAGGAGAATCACCTGAACCCGGGAGGTGGAGGTTGCAGTGAGCCGAGATTGCACCACTGCACTCCAGCCTGGCAACAGAGTGAGACTCCGTCTCAAAAAAAAAAAAAAAAAAAAATATTTGATCCCGTTCTGCCCCAGTGTCTCCTATGTAAAATGCGTAGTTTTGTACTAGCTAACTTTACAGAGTTGTGTAAAGCTATGTTTGTAAAATTCTTTTTAACTTCTTTAAAGGCCGGGCGCGGTGGCTCAAGCCTGTAATCCCAGCACTTTGGGAGGCCGAGACGGGCGGATCATGAGGTTGGGAGATCGAGACCATCCTGGCTAACACGGTGAAACCCCATCTCTACTAAAAAAAAAAATACAAAAAACTAGCTGGGCGTGGTGACGGGCGCCTACGTAGTCCCAGCTACTCGGGAGGCTGAGGCAGGAGAATAGCGGGAACCCGGGAGGTGGAGCTTGCAGTGAGCTGAGATCCGGCCACTGCAGTCCAGCCTGGGTGACAGAGCCAGACTCTGTCTCAAAAAAATAAATAAATAAATAAATAAATAAATAAATAAATAAATTCTTTAAAAAGTTCATATTGCTGACAAAAAATTTTTTTTAGGCCGGGCGCGGTGGCTCAAGCCTGTAATCCCAGCACTTTGGGAGGCCGAGGTGGGCGGATCACAAGGTCAGGAGATCGAGACCATCCTGGCTAACACGGTGAAACCCCGTCTCTACTAAAAAGTACAAAAAACTAGCCGGGCGAGGTGGCGGGCGCCTGTAGTCCCAGCTACTGGGGAGGCTGAGGCAGGAGAATGGCGTGAACCCGGGAGGCGGAGCTTGTAGTGAGCTGAGATCCGGCCACTGCACTCCAGCCTGGGCGACAGAGCGAGACTCCCTCTCAAAAAAAAAAAAAAAAAAAAAAAAAAAGATAGATGGGGGCCGGGCGTGGTGGCTCAAGCCTGTAATCCCAGCACCTTGGGAGGCCAAGGCGAGCGGATCACGAGGTCAGGAGATCCAGACCATCCTGGCTAACACCGTGAAACCCCGTCTCTACTAAAAAATATGAAAAATTAGCCAGGCGCGGTGGCGGGCGCCTGTAGTCCCTGTTACTGGGGAGGCTGAGGCAGGAGAATGGCGTGAACCTGGGAGGCGGGGCTTGCAGTGAGCTGAGATCACACCACCGCACTCCAACCTGGGAGACAGAGCCAGACTCCGTCTCAAAAAAAAAAAAGATAGATGGGAAGCTTGGATGTGCCAAGAATCATGATCCAGCTTGACATCTCCACTGTGACTGTACTGACAACAGATACAGCTATTATTAGAAAAGCGGCATTTGCAGTCTTTCTATTTTATGATCTTCATTTTAGCAGAAAATGTTTTTTGACTCAATCCATTCATTATACTTAATTTTTTCGATTAACTCTCTTGAGAGGGAGGAAGCCAGGTGTTAGCTAAACCGAGTTTTTATAGACAGATGAATATTAAACGTGGCTTCACTGAACTCTACATGCTTAACTCATTTGATCTGCTCACATTAGGTCATCTAGAATTTGTCAGCCTATTTTAATGTGCATGTTTATGTTTAATTCAGGAGGCAAGTTATATGGAATATAGGTATCTCAGCAGACATGTTTTGGCCAAGATTCTCTTCCCCATCCTGAAGCACATGGAATGTGTAAAAATAGGACTGGCCTGGTCCCATGAAACTACTGAATCACATTTCAAGTTGGCCTGTATTCTCCTCTGCCCTCTCTTGCTTCTTTGAGCCATTGCTACCATCTAAAATACAGCTGTTGAGTGTTCTTCCAGAATTATGTTATCCTTTGGGTACACTCACTTGCATTTTTTAATATACTTATTTTGTTCTGCTTTTCTGAACATAAAAATATATGGGGCTTCCCGATTAAATGGCAGAAAGTTACCAACTCTTGATTCCATGTCTTGCCTTTAAAATACTTAATAGGGCCGGGTGCGGTGGCTCATACCTATTATCCCAGCACTTTGGGAGGCCGAGGCGGGCGGATCATGAGGTCAAGAGATAGAGACCATCCTGGCCAACATGGTGAAACGCCATCTCTACTAAAAATAAAAAAATTAGCTGGGCATGGTGGCACGCACCTGTAGTCCCAGCAACTCGGGAGGCTGAGGCAGGAGAATGGTGTGAACCCGGGAGGCGGAGCTTGCAGTGAGCTGAGATCGTGCCACTGCACTCCAGCCTGGGCGACAAAGCGAGACTCCGTCTCAAATAAAAAAGAATACCTAAAGCCAGCCGCAGCGGCTCACGCCTTTAATCCCAGCACTTTGGGTGGCTGAGGTGGGCAGATTGCTTGAGCCGAGGAATTTGAGACCATACTAGGCCACGTATCAAGATCCCATCTCAAAAAAAAAAAAGCCAGGCATGGTGGCGTGTGCCTGTGGTCCCAGCTACTTGGGAAGCTGAGGCGGGAGGATCGCTTGAGCCTAGGAGTTGGAGGCTTCCTTGAGACATGAGTTGCACTGCTGTACTAGGGCCTGGGCAACACAGACATACCCTGTCTCAAAAAAAAAAAAAAAAGGAAAATACATGTTTATTCTGTGGCTAATAAAAACTGGGTAGAGGCCAGGCGCGGTGGCTCATGCCTGTAATCCCAGCACTTTGGGAGGCCGAGACGGGCGGATCACGAGGTCAGGAGATCGAGACCATCCTGGCTAACGCGGTGAAACCCCGTCTCTACTAAAAAATACAAGGAAAAAAAAACTAGCCGGGCGTGGTGGCGGGCGCCTGTACTCCCAGCTACTCAGGAGGCTGAGGCAGGAGAATGGCGTAAACCCGGGAGGCGGAGCTTGCAGTGAGCTGAGATCGCGCCACTGCACTCCTGCCTGGGTGACAGTGAGACTCTGTCTCAGGGAAAAAAAAAAAAACTGGATAGATACGTATTATAATACTGGCTACTTGGGGTCATGGAAAGTGGTTTGGAAACATTGGCTTTATGAGGTACTAATGTTTTATGTGTAATTTATTGTTTATGTAATGTTTTTAAAATATGTATGTATAGAGAAGAAACAGTAGAAGCAAAAATACCAAAATCTGAACAGTGATTAATTCTGAAAGTGGAAATACAGGTGATTGCTACTCTCTTATTTGAACTTTTCTGATTTTTTAACATTAAAAATACTTACACAGTGGTCCTATTATACGATTAAATTTTAAAATGATTGTATACCTTTCCCATAGTTCTAGCAGAAAACATTTAAAAAAAAATAAAACAGCTCACAGGCCAGGCACAGTCATGCCTGTAATCCCAGCACTTTGGAAGGCCAAGGCTGGTGGATCACCTGAGGTGAGGAGTTTGAGAACATCCTGGGCAACATGGTGAAACCCCGTCTCTACTAAAAGTACAAAAATTAGCCAGGCATGGTGGCATGCACCTGTAGTCCCAGCTACTTGGGAGGCTGAGACAGGAGAATTACTTGAACCCGGAAAGCGGAGGTTGCAGTGAGTCTCGATCACGCCACTGCAATCCTGCCTGGGCGTCAGAGCAAGACTCCGTCTCAAAAAAAAAAAAAAAAAAAAACCAGGCCGGCACTGTGGCTCACACCTGTAATCCCAATAGTTTAGGAATTGAGGAAGGAGGATCACTTGAAGCTACAAGTTTGAGACCAGTCTGGGAAAGAGAGTGAGAACCCCATCTCTACAAAACGTAAAGTAAAAAGGCCAGTCATGGTGGCATGAACCCGTCGTCCCAGCTACTCAGGAGGTTGGCCTGGGAGGATGGCTTGAGCCCGCGTTCAGGGCTGCAGTGAGCTGTGACCGTGCCACTGGACCCCAGCCTGGGCGTCAGAGCAAGATCCCCTCTTGGGATTAAATTAAAAAAAAAAAAAAAAAAATCCGGGTGCGGTGGCTCAAGCCTGTAATCCCAGCACTTTGGGAGGCCGAGACGGGCGGATCACGAGGTCAGGAGATCGAGACCATCCTGGCTAACACGGTGAAACCCCATCTCTACTAAAAAATATGAAAAACTAGCTGGGCGAGGTGGTGGGCGCCTATAGTCCCAGCTACTCGGGAGGCTGAGGCAGGAGAATGGCGTAAACCCGGGAGGCGGAGCTTGCAGTGAGCCGAGATCCGGCCACTGCACTCCAGCCTGGGCGACAGAGCGAGACCCCGTCTCGGGAAAAAAAAAAAAAAAAAAAGCCAGGCATGGGGGCTCACTCCTGTAATCTCACCATTTTGGAAGGCCAAGGTGGGAGAATTGCCTGAGTCCAGGAGTTCGAGACCAGCCTGGGCAACACGTTGAGACCCTGTTTGTTAAAATATAATAATAATTTTTAAAAAGGAAAAAAAAAATTGCCTAAATTGTCCCAGAAAGAGGAAAGCACTTTAAAAAACCGGTAATTATAGAAGAGTCAAGTTATCAAAATATTTCCATAAAAATAAGCCAGATCCATTTGTTTCCATGTGAATTCTTTAAAACTTTTAAGGAACATATTGAACCACAATTCAAAAAAAGAAAAGAAACATCTCTCAAGAACGGATCAAAGCCGAGCACAGTGGCTCACAGCTGTAATCCCAGCACTTTGGGAGACTGAGGTGGGAGAATCGCTTGAGCCCAGGAGTTGGAGACCAGTCTTGGAAACACAGCAAGAGCCCATCTCTACAAAAAAAGTTTAAAAATTAGCTGGGCACGGTGGCACACGCTTGTGGTCTCAGCCACTCAGGAAGCCAAGGTGGGAAGATCTATAGAGTCAGGAAGTCAAGGCTGCAGTAAGCTATGATGGTGCCATTGCACTCTATCTTGGTTGACAGAGTGAGACCCTGTCTCAACAGGCCAGGCACGGTGGCTCACACCTGTAATCCCAACACTTTGGGAGGCTGAGGCGGGCGGATCACCTGAGGTCAGGAGTTTGAGACCAGCCTGGCCAACATGGTGAAACCCCATCTCTACTAAAAATACAAAAATTAGCCGGGCGTGATGGCAGGTGCCTGTAATCCCACCTACTCGGGAGGCTGAGGCAGGAGAATTGCTTGAACCTGGAAGGTGGAGGTTGCAGTGAGCTGAGCTTGCACCATTGCTTGCCAGTCAGGGCGACAGAGCAAGTCTCTCTCTCTGTATGGATAGAGAGGAGGCTGAGGCGGGAGGAACACTTGAGCCCTGGAGTTTGAGACCAGCCTGGAGAACACAGCAAGACCCCACCACTGGGAACAACAACAGAAGAACAGCTTGTTGGCCGGGCGCGGTGGCTCACTCCTGTAATCCCAGCATTTTGGGAGGCCGAGGCACGGATCACAAGATCAGGAGATGGAGACCATCCTGGCTAACACAGTGAAACCCTGTCTCTACTAAAAATACACAAAATTAGCCAGGCGAGGTGGAGGGCACCTGTAGTCCCAGCGACTCAGGAGGCCAAGGCAGGAGAATCGCTTGAATCCGGGAGGCGGAGGTTGCAGTGAGCCGAGATCACACCACTGCACTCCAGCCTGGGCAACAAGAGCGAAACTTCATCTCAAAAAAAAAAAAAAAAAACACCACACTGAGAGGCAGAAGACCTAATCTGCTGAACTTCTGTGTATCTCAGTGTCATCATGGACATGATGAGATTGGATAAGCCTTAGAGCCTCTGGGGAAGGCTGTTTGCAAACATGACCACAATTTCTCCCATCCCTGTAAGTTGCCTCTTTGCAGCTTGACATTGCTGCTTCTCTTGTTAAAAAGTGGAGTTTTTTTTTTTCCCCTTCCCTTGAATCTGGGCTAGCTCTGTAAGTTGCTTTGACCAATAGAAGTGACATTATGTAACTTTGGAGTCTAAGCCTTAATTGCCTCCACTGTCACCGTCTTGGAATGATACTGTAGCCCTGTGAACAAGCCTGGGCTGGCTGCCTTGAGGATAAAAGACCACCTGCCACAGGAATGCAGGCATGTGAGTAAGCCCCAGGCAAAACTAGCAGGAAAAAAAAAATATTCAACTGAGCTGAGCCAAAACTGCTGCGGTACAGAATTGTGAACAAATGAAATTGTCATTGTTTTAACAACCTCCCCCCGAAAAAACCTCATAAACAAAAATTAAGATGTAAATGGACAAAATGAGGGAACATCTCTAGCAACTATACAGTTCTTAAAATCAACGTTTAGAAATATGCATAGCGGCCAGGCACAGTGGCTCACACCTGTAATCCCAGCACTTTGGAAGGCTGAGGCGGGAGGATTACTTGAGCCCAGGAGTTAGAGACCACCCTGGGCAACATGGCTAAACTGTGTCTACAAAAATTAGCTGAGCGTGGTGGTGCGCGCTTGTGGTCGCAGCTACTCGGGAGTCTGAGGTGGGAGGACAACTTGGGCCCAGGAGGTCAAGGCCGCAGTGAGCTGAGGTC